>NC_068989.1:47647900-47650284 GCF_001194135.2 Octopus bimaculoides | reverse complement strand
GAGAGAGAGAGAGAGAGAGAGATAGGGGAGAGATAGATAGATAGATAGATAGATAGATAAATAGACAGATAGATAGATAGATAGATAGATAGATAGATAGATAGATAGATAGATATACTGATAGATAAATATATATATAGAGAGAGGGAGATGTACGCCTTACAAAGATGCAAAAGTTTCGGAGTAAAAATAGCTACTGATACATTTATTTCCCTTTTGCTCAAGCTCACGTGGATGGACATAGATAAGTAGCTATCTCCGCGATGTCTGGAAGATGTGGCGTGATATCTTTAGCGACATCAGCTCGTTCATTTCTGCTACATCACGGCAAGCGGTCGGGATGCTGTGTGCTAGTGGAGAACTAACATAACTAGCAGCAAAAGACTTACCGAGGGAGTAATAAGATTTGGTCCCGCTGGATTAAAATTTCGTGATGCTAGGTTGAATTGACAGCATAGACGGGGCTGTAATCTATACAAGCGGCAGAGCTTAAGTATCATGCACTTGAGTATGGAGCAGCCAGGCGTAAGGTGGTATATCTAATTATCTGCTGTCAGCTGCTTGAAGATCATAAATAGGGCGTATCTTTGTTAGCAACAATTCTACCTATTGATGGATTCTTCAGATTGGTGGAGTAAGTACGAGTTCCAGGTGAGTACGGATCGTTTCGATGGTGGGGCAGCAGTCCAATGATCATGGTGTCTTCAGCTAAAATAGGACAAGAAGGCGGAATTTCCCTATTCTTGAATCTGAAGTACATGTGCTGTGAATACTTTTCTTCCTAGTGGTTGCCTGCCATGTTCGTGTAGTATCTTGTTGTAACGCCGCAAGAAGAGAGGCAGGGGCATCACAACTAGCTGTTGTTAGAATCTCGGAAGTTGCAGCTAAGGTGTGTATTCGAAGCTGTGTAGGATTGTGCTTACGTCTATTGTGGCGTGCAATTGTAAAGGTAATGTTGCCTATACAGGAGTGACTGACTATGACCTTGTCGGGGCTGTAAAGTTTATAACACTTATGGTATCTAAGAAAACTTTCTTAATTTGCACTAACAAGCTCCTAGCAGTGCTGGTTGAAACTTCTATACTCAGCTAGGATTGAACTAGATTTTCTTTCTCTTTCTGACTCTTTCGATTTGAGGATGTGGTGTCCTCCATAAATACTATCTTTTCAGTGAATCTACTCCTATCTTAATACCTTGTTATAACGGGTGCGACCCTGTTGAAGATCTCTTTATTCACTGATAGTTTAAAGATTATTCTAATTATACCTATGTCTCGTTTTCTAATTATATCTGCTGGTGGGGGTTGAAGTCTCTGTGGATATACACCGTGCCATTATTGGGTTTCCTGTAAAGGTAGTACTTGTCCATCTCCAGATCAAGGACTACGTCCTGGATGTCGACATTTGTCAAATTGGTTGTGACCGCTATATATAGGTCACATACTTTGAAAATCTTTATCAAATCTTTCCTGGAGTGTCAATGGTTTCGCCGCTCATATGGAGAATGCAAGATCCTCATCCCTGTACAGGGCTGAGTTACAAGGGTGTGTGCACTTCGTTAGAGTATCCAAGATAAATAGCCCGACGCGTTCATCCACCTCAGCCTCGTCGAAGCTCGCAGTAGATACGTCCAATAGCGGAATGCCTTCTTTCTTCACTCAGTACGAATTATCGTGAACCAAAATTGACTTGCTAGCGTTTGTGCACCTCTATATTATATCAAAAGCATAAAAGTATATTAGCTACTCAGCTACTCGGTTACATCGCAAGAATTCGTAAATGAATCGCTCACATGATAAGTCACATACCGGAAAAACAGTATTAAATTCCATCTACCCAACATTTGACACTTACGTACACAGTTGTAAATATTAACATTTGCTATTCTGCATTTGTTTATTTCACCAGGCTAAGAGAATTAACTTTTATGATTCTGTATTAAAAAAACATAAAATGAAATGAAAGTGATATATATATATATATATATATATATAGTCAGAGAATGATAAAAAAATAAAGAAAAGTAAATAAAATACACATATATCTTTTAATGGATTCTTTTCTGCTTAATGTTATATTATTTCTTTCAGAGACATTAACAAACGGCTGGAGTATCGTTTTAAATGTTTATAATCTCCAAAATAGTTTATTTTTTTGTTCCCGTCAAAGCTAAATATATAAATCCCTGATTAATTCTCTCACGCACATATACATACACACATACATACATACATACATACATACATTTATATGTCTATCTATCTATCTATCTATCTATCTATCTATCTATCTATCTATCTATCTATCTATCTATCTATCTATCTATCTATCTCTATATATAGATATATACATACATACATACATTACACACACACACACACACA
>NC_068989.1:47646454-47647792 GCF_001194135.2 Octopus bimaculoides | reverse complement strand
ATATATATATATATATATATACATACATACATAGATACATATATAATACATAAGTATGTATGCATGCGTGCACGTATGTATGTATATATGTACGTATGTATGTATGATGAACCAGAGTAATCATATCCCTTCTATATCGTGAAGCTGCGGTTGTGATAACATACAAACATCGATGAAGATGAATTTGTGAAATTACAATTCCAAGTCAACTGTAGAGTTTGATACACGCATCTTTTAGAATTATTATATTTCAAAATAGAAAATAGTCGTGTTTTCAGTACAGGTCTCAAAGAAATACTTAATAATGCAGACACATGTATACAAACGTATTTTTGCATCAATTAAAAAAATATCAAAAGAAATTAATAATGATCATGAAAATTCTGTAGTGTTCAGTGCAGCGTCAAGATATGTGGCATAATATAACAGGTCAAAGAAGACGGTGAGCTGCCAGAAACGTTTGCACGCCGAGCGAAATGCTTAGAAG
The DNA here is from genome assembly GCF_001194135.2 of Octopus bimaculoides. NCBI lineage: Eukaryota > Metazoa > Mollusca > Cephalopoda > Octopoda > Octopodidae > Octopus > Octopus bimaculoides. Next base: position 47,647,305 of record NC_068989.1, on the reverse strand, counting down.
TATTTCGTCTGTCTTTATGCTTTGAGTTCAAATTCCGCCAAGGTCGACTTTGCTTTTATCCTTTTAGGGGCGTTAACTTAAGTACTAGTTTCGTACTGGGGTCAACCTTATCGACTGGCCCCCTTCCCTCAAAAAAATTTCGGGCCTTGTGCCTTGAGTAGAAAAGAATATAAAAGGTGAAAGAAGAATTGGTACATCGGCGGACATGAGATCCGAGTGATTAACTGATTGCCGTCTTGCAAGAGCATATATTGTTGTAGCTGTGGTAGTAAAAATTTTAGACAGAAAACAGACATGTAAAGAACGGACTTCCGTCGCTTTTGAAGATGATTGTTACCGGCCAACCGGATAATCTCGTTCTTCTATTGTATATGGCGTAAAAAGGAAATTCAACTCCACTTCACTCAGAATCCCATTGACCTGTCACATAAGAACAATGTCATATATTTCAGCTTTCAAATTCCCTCGCTTCTATAACGCCTTTGATTTTAAACTAACTAGAGCTTATATACTAGATCGATTCGAATATGCTTGGGACATATTTGACCTAAAGAAAGGCCATATTCACACTTGTTTGCCATTGGGAACAATTCACGCCTTTAGGCAATAGGTGTTAAAAATACACCAAGAGTGGTAGTGTGGTAAGAGGTTTGCTTCACAAGAACTAGTTCCCTGTTCAACCTCATAGAGTAGAGCACTGGGAAAGCCACGAGCCGACCAGAGCCTCGTAATAGATTTGGTTGTTATAAATAGTGAAAAAATATGTGGCTTTGGAGAGTTGACTCTTCTTTCTAGCATAGCAGGTATATTTTTTATACACTAAATTTTCAAATATATATATATGTATATAT
>NC_068989.1:47645817-47646390 GCF_001194135.2 Octopus bimaculoides | reverse complement strand
TATATATATATATATATATGTATGTATGTATGAATGTGTGCTGTGTGTGTACGTGTGTATGTGTGTGTCTGTGTCTGTATCTGTGTATATGAGTGGCCCACCACCGCTTGACAACCGGCTTTGGTGGGTTTATCTCCCCGTAACATAGCGGTTCAGCAAAAGAAAACCGATAGGATAAGTATCGGGCTTTGACATCGATTCGTTCGACTAAAATTATTCGAAGCTGTGCCCCACCATAGCTGCTGTCTAATGACGTAATCAGCTAAACCATAAAAGTGATTTCAAAGACATTTCTAAACATCCTCTGGCGGAGGGTTAAATGCATTTTTAGCTTCTTGACTATTATCAGTACTATGTAGCGCAAGAGAGACAACCCTGAAATGACTTCGCTTCCTTAGAGTAAATCAGTAAATATATATCTATATATATATACACGTACATACATACATACTTACATACATATATATATATATATATATATATATATATATATATATATATATATATATGTGTGTGTGTGTGTGTGTGTGTGTGTGTGTGTGTGTGTGTATGTTGAAAAATATAGCTTTGTTT
>NC_068989.1:47633998-47645807 GCF_001194135.2 Octopus bimaculoides | reverse complement strand
TATATATATATATATATATATATATATATATATATATATATATATATATGTGTGTGTGTGTGTGTGTGTGTGTGTGTGTGTGTGTGTGTATGTTGAAAAATATAGCTTTGTTTCTGGCCAAAATGAAATATAATAAAAGAATGTGTTTTGTTAAATTGAAAACAAAATCCGTTATTTTCTTCAATCTTTGAAAAAAAAAAACCTTTTAAAGTATTGAAGAGGTAAAATATAAAGAAAGATAAGTAAACACCCGTTGAATATGGCATCACGTATTTCACAGAAATTGTGATGTAAATTAATTGTCCAAAATAATAGAAAGAATGAACATATATTTGTGTCTTAGAAGTTACATTTCTATTTTATTTCCATTAAAGTAACAAAGTTTTGAAACAGACTTGAGATAAAATTATCTTGATAACATCTTTTTATTTTTTATTATTTTATAAGACTGTAAACAATATTATAAAAATACAATTATCTAAAATAATCAAAAATATTATAGTGAAGAACAAAAAATAATGTATTTATGTAACTCTATGTTTATGTATCAAGCTTATCTAGAATCCTTACATACTCACACACACGTACACACACACATATACACACGCATACATGCACACAGACAGACACACACACAGATACACACACACACACACACACACACACAAACCACACATACACAGAAAGTGCCCTTTTGTATTTGTGTGTGTGCATGAGAAATAAATTAATGTACGTGTGAGTATACACACGAACACATGCAGAAGTATATAAACACACGCATACATAGACAAATTTGGTATATATGTTATGTATTATATTTACATATGTGAGCAAACATATGTGCATAAGTGGTATGTACATATATAATTTCATGTCTATGTGGTGGATGTATACCTCTATCTATCGCTCTGTATCTGTATATATATATATATATATATATATATATATATATAACTATGTCTGTATAGGATATATATATATATGCGTTATATATACAATGCATATGTGATATAATTATAGAATATAATAGTTTCTGTCATAGGCACAAGACCTGAAATTTGGGAGAAGGTTGCTAGTCAATTTTCGTTTTCAGTGTTTAACTGGTACTTGTTTCCTCGATCCAGAAAGGATGAAAGATAAAGTCAACCCCGGTGAAATTTGAACTCAGAACACAAAGATAGACGAAATATTGATTTCAGATTTTGGCACAAGGCCAGCAATTTCAGTGGGTGGTTATATCGATTATGAAAGTCGGCTGAAAAGATCATAAGCTGTCCTAGAAACTCTCATGGAATGTGTTTGAAATGGGGTTTATTTTTCAACATAGTCTCCCTTGTAGTCCACGTTCTTCCATCGGTGTTTTGCAGCGTTTAGATCCCATTAGTGAAAAAGCTTTTATCCTGTTGATAAAAAAAAAAAAAAGCTTATGAATAGCCCATATGATTTTATCATCAGGGCGATTCTAGTTCCTAGCCAAGTAGATTTTCTTGTTGGAGAACAAATGATAGTCACATGAGGTCACATCAGGAGAATAGAGAGGGTGATCAATAAGTTCAAAACTACAATCACGTATAGCAGCCATTGAAAACAAGTTGGTATAGTACTCTCCATTAATGGTTTGTCCCTTTTGAAGCAGTATCCCTGCTCTAACCCACTATTCTATTTATGTACATACCATAGAGGTTATATCATTGTTTCAACGTACTATTCTAAGTATCATTATCATCGGCGAATATTTTGTCTCCATTCTCCATCTACTTAGGTGTAAAATATTCATCAGCTCCTTACGAGATCATATAAATACGACCAATCGATCACGCAAAGCGAATACCATTTAGAAACGCATTTTCGAAGTTCTTTGTTTCAAATCCAAGAAAGATTACCTTTACTTCATTTTCCGAAATGAACAAAGCAACAAGATATACATTGTTATGTTGATCGCATATAACGCACCCTGTACCAGTTTGTGCCCGTGTGTCTATGTGAGAAAACTATATAGAGAGCATCGATCGCTAACAGTAGTGACGAATAATATCTTCTTGTACATATTTACAGCTACGTTTGAATTTGAATTTGTGGTTGCTTCTGTTTGTGTCTATGGAGGATCAAAGGTGTCACAGCCAGGTCTATCTCTTCTTTCTTGTATGTTTATGACATTATACCATATGACCTGTCTTCTTTTAAGATGATAGGTTACAACTTATAGAATTTTGCCTTCTAATTTATTAAGTTCAGCGACAGTATACAAACTGCCTGAAGGCGATCAACAATGAAAAGTATGTGTCACAGACACATACTTTTCATTGTAGTAATAGAATACAAACTATGATCGCCCTACGTTATTCATTTTGATATATATACCTGTATTCAAAGCTGTACATTGTGCTAGATACTTCACTTAACTTCATAAAGTGCAGTCAATATTATCTCCAATGTAGACAATCATTACTACATATATGCAAAAAAAGTCGATAGTTCAACAGAATTGATAGTGTGGCGGAAAAATGAATCATTGCATATAATGCGATCGCATTACATTCTGAGTTCACTTCTTCTCGAAGTCAGCTTTGTGTTTCATTTCTCAAGGGTCTATAAAATTGTACTCCCAGTCTGGTACTTGAGTTACTTTAGTCAACCTATACTGGCGTCTCCCAGTTTCGCCAAACTAATGACTACAGTTGGTAACCCTGAACGCATCTTCTGTGTCGCTTGTGCTTAAAGGTAGATGAAGACAGGGATCCTTCCACCGGAAAGTATTGATGTGACCTTTGGAAGATATAAAGATGGAACAATCCCACATACAGCCTATAATTAAGGGACCATGTAACACGATCTTCACCATGGACGTCAAAAATCGAAGATGAAATGAAATTTTTGCAACCAGGCGGTTTAATCTCGGTAAGCGTAATTACTGCTTAATAATATTTATTGTTTACTGTAAACAGAACACTAAGCCCTTAAATTTTCATTAAAGAGAAATGGTTTGTAATTTCTTTTTTTGTTGTTTTTATTTAAAGACTTTATTATTACACATTTAATCAAAATTGTGTTGATCTTAATTGATTCGGTGAGCTAATATGCTGTTCCATACCAAATGCTATATTAGGAGAGATAACTGAAACCAAATTTAATAATCACACTCCTACAGGGATACACTTCACTCTACAGGAGAATAAAAGAAATAACGAAAAATAGGAAAATCAAGCAACTAGAAAAATAGCGAGTGAGTAGGAAATCTATGTTACTCTTATAGAATCCAGGGTGGTTATATGTTTGATATTCTGTTCTGTATCTAAATCCCCGTTTTGTATTTGATAGTCTAACATTACATTTAATATCCCGGTTTTATATTTAATAAACCCTGTTTTATACTTAGATCTCTGTTATATATTTAGCATCGTTGTTTTATATTAAATCTCTGTTTATATATTTTTTAATTAAACATCTCATCGTTATAATTTATTGCTGTATTTTATTGAACACCCCTATTTTACATTTAATTTGTTTTATATTTATTATCTCAAGCTGTAACTTTCCTTTGTCGTCCTTTGCCAGTCTATTGTGAGTCAATCGATTGGATATCCAGATCTGCCTTTATCAAAGGTAGCCATCAATAGACGATCTCTATATTGACATTTAGAAATGACCAGCAGACGTAATTAGCTTTTTCTTTTAGTCTTTTCTTTTACTTGTTTCAGTCATTAGACTGTGGCCATGCTGGGGCAAAGCAAGCTTGTGCTTAGGAGAGAAACTTTATAGGTGCAATCCCATGATCATTCATGACCGAAAAATGTCTTTAATCTTTATATACATGCATACATACGAACAAACATACATAAATATACACATGCATGCTTGATTGAAGGCTTGATGAGATCAGAGCCATTGATATGAAAACCCGAAATAATAACAAGCACACGTAATTTCCACATAAACAGTGACGTAGACCGCCCCTATCTAAAACGAAAACAAGGCGGCAGAGGCTTAACATCGATCCAAAATGCTTTTGAATGTCGTATCATATTCCTTCGGCAACCAAGTGTCGAAGTGTATCTCTTGACCAAGTTTGCATACATGAAGCTCATAACATCATATAACTTGGACGGCAGCTCCTTGAGCCACATTGCTTCTCTGATAACCTAGAATACAAGCCCAAAGAAGTTGTACGGCAATGTATAATCAGATGAGAGGATGAGCCTATATGAGCAGACGAATATCTCCGACATGATAACATCAAAGCAGTCTATCACAGACCAATAGCCGGATTACTGCCTACCACTTTGAACGGTATGCGTTTGCGATCCAGGAAAGCTAATTCGAAGACTACAAATCCAATCCAACACTAGAACTGTAAAAATCTGTAAAACTTTCCAGAAGATTATCATTTAAGCATATGAGTATTTCTAGATATGCAAGTTGTTGTTGTTGGGACTCCGTCGCTTACGATGTCGAGAGTTCCAGTTGATCCGGTCAACGGAACAGCCTGCTCGTGAAATTAACGTGCAAGTAACTGAGCACTCCACAGAAACGTGTACCCTTAATGTAGTTCTCGGGGATATTCAGCGTGACACAGTGTGACAAGGCTGACCCTTTGAATTACAGGCATACAGAAACAAGAAGTAAGATTGTGCGAAAGTTGTGGTGGAAGAGTACAGCAGGGTTCGCCACCATCCCCTGCCGGAGCCTCGTGGAGCTTTAGGTGTTTTCGCTCAATAAACACTCACAATGCCCGGTCTGGGAATCGAAACCGCGATCTTATAACCGCGAGTCCGCTGCCCTAACCACTGGGTATATGCAAGTATATGCATGAGAATACACTCATTAGACAAAAATTATGAATCTGTACGTATACATACATACATACATACATACATACATACATACATACATACATATATACATACATACATACATACACACACACATACATACATACATACATACAAAAATACCCTGTTGTTGAAATTCCAATGAAGGAGCCTTGACACTTGGTTAGAAACCGTCTCCTTCTCTATTGAGAAGAAATCTCGAAATGAAACTGAATAATGACATACATACAATATGTGTGTGTGTGTGTGTGTAGACGGGCTTCTTTCAGTTTCCATCTACCAGGTCCACTCTCAAGGCTCTATTCGACCCAAAGCTATACTAGAAGACTGAAGCTTAAGATGCTACGGAGTGGAACTGAACACGAAAGCTTATGGTTTTGGAGGAAACTTTTTACGACACCGCCGAGCCTAAGAAACTTCTCATCGATTTAACAATGCTGCAGCTGTTAGTAACTTCGACTCGCACTAATTTGGTTGGTTCTTTAATACCTGGTCAACGAAAAAAAAAATCAAAAGAAAAAGAAAAATAATAATGAAAAACTAGCAAAATAACAAATAGTTAAATAAGAAAATAAAAAGAGGAATGGACAAACATCCCTAAATCCCACCTTTCCAGAAGATGAAAATTGTTAGGAAATATTTCAAGCTTCGCATACTTCATTAATCTAATTTATCTCAACAGTTCCCCGAAACTGAACGTTAACTCTTTTCTTTTGTTGCTACATTTGATTTTGCTTGTTTATGTATTTATTCATTCATTTATTAGTTCATTCCTTCTGTCCTTCTTTCTTCTGTCCTTCCTCTTCGCTTCTTAATTTTCTTTCTTTCTTTCTTTCCAGTTTTATTCTTGTTTCTTTTCCCCTTTCTTCATTTCATTTTCCTCTGGATGTTTGTCCAATCTTTCGTTGTTTCTGTCTTCATCTTTCTTTCTTTCTTTCTTTCTTTCTTTCTTTCTTTCTTTCTTTCTTTCTTTTCCACCTTTTTTCTTTTCTGTCTGTCTCTCTCTTTCTTTCTTTCTTTCGTTTTTTCTGCCTTTTTTCTTTCCTGTCTTCTTTGTTTCTTTCTTTGTTTCTTTGTTTCTTTGTTTCTTTGTTTCTTTCTTTCTCTCTCTCTCTCTCTCTCTCTCTCTCTCTCTCTCTCTCTCTCTCTCTCTCTCTCTCTCTCTCTTTCTCTCTCTCTTCCCCTTCCGCTACCTTAACTGCCCGAAACAGCAACATCACACAGAGAAATGTGAAGTCAGGTTAGAAAACAGATCAAAATTTCTATCTTCTGTATAAATAGATGACCTTGTTTATTTTTACACAGTGTGGAAGTATTGGCAACTAAACCTGGCATTATTCCAGTCATACACAGCCCAAGCAATTAAGTAAAAACTACAACAACAACGTAACTTAATATAAGGGACCAAACAAACGCATGAATAAACGCAATTATAAAAAACGAATAAAGCTACAAATAAATGAAAGTTAATAAATAACATAAAATTAAAAAATAAAAACTGATTTCTTACATAAGCCCCAAAACTGGTAGTTGTAAGATAGAAGTAGAGTCAATTATATTGAATTTAGTAGTTTACAAGTACATTTAGAAACCTGGAATTGGTAAAAGGTAAAGTTGGTTATGGCAGGATTCGAAAAACTGAACGCAAAACAAACCGAAAAAAATACTGTGTAGCAATTTATCCAGCGCTCTATCGGTACTGCCATTTTGTTAAGCAAATAAAGCGTATAATGTGTGAATAGTAATCGGTGCGAATCTAAAAAGAAAACGATAAACGATAATGAAAGAGTATGCGTGTATGGACACTACACTCAAGACTGTTGATATCAACGATGACATAGAATCGTCTTGGAAGGCTCAGCGTGATGCAATGCACTGTGCATCTGTAGAGGGTCTTGGACTTTCGGTTTGTAAACATCAAGATTGGTTCAGTGATAATAACATAGATGTCCAACAGTTGACAAATAAAATGCACAGCTCTCACAAAATATAGATAAATGATAAGAACTCATCCAGAAAAGAGAATGCCTACAAGAAATGCAGAGGCCAGGTCTCGCGTGCTCTGAGACAGATGAAGAAGGCTTGGTGGCCTTCGAAGGCTACTGGACTCCAAGAAGCGGCAAACAGAAAGGATTCTAAAGACTTTTATGTTAGCCTCATGAAAGTGTATGGTCCTCAAGAGCACGATATTACTCCTATTTTTTCATCGAATAGAGAGACACTATTGACTGACAAATCAGACATCCTGAAACGACGGAAAGATCACTTCGAAGCCGTGTTGAACTCCACCTCAGTCACTAATGCTGTCTATTCCACAGCACGCTAAAACCCGGAACTGTCTCTGGAGCCAACCTTCCTAGAAATGGTAAAGTCTTATTAAACAGATCTGCTCTGGTGAAGCGCCTGGCAAGGATTCTGTCCCTCCAGAAATCTACAAGCATGGTGGACAGAAAGTTTTTAAGAAACTACATGACCTCCTCATAACTATTTGGAAGGTAGGCCGTGTACCATAGGACTTCAAGGATGCCTCAATTTAACATCACTATGAGAACAAAGAAACAAGGGTCTGCAATAATCATTGCGAGATATCGCTTCTGTCTATTACTGGTAAAATTCTTGCTCGACTCATTCTTGACAGGATCATCAAAACACGTTGTAAATGATATCCATCCAGAATTACAGTGCAGATTTCGCTCTGGTTGTGGCACTATCGACATCATCTTTGCCCTTCGACAGATCATGGAGAATGTATGTGAGAAAAATCAAGAGTTGTTCATGGTATTCGTTGACCTTATTAGGGCCTTCGACACTGTTAACTGGCAAACATTATGGAAAGTTTTGAAAAAGCTTGGTATACTTGACAAGATGTTGAATATTATCATCTCCGCCCATGAGGGAATGAAGGTTGCTGTCATGATTGGGCCAGATACTGGATGGCTTATGTGACTTCTCTGGTTTTGTAGAGATTGTTGAATATACTACTACTACTACTACTACTACTACTACTACTACTACTTATTAAGGAACAAATTTGGTGCAATATGTAATAGAATTTTCCATTGGTTCAATGGAAATATCTATTAAAAAATCGTTGGTATTACTCGAAAAAGTTTGATTCATTTTTTTTTATAAGATAATGGCTTAGAATTATCTAATAGTGAGACAGTTCTTGACAGCCATATGAAAGTTCTGTCTCCTCAATACGTGACTGCTGAAATATACTGTTTTAACAAAGCTATTCCGGCTAAATTTGGCAGATTACCTAAAAGAAAAAGAAAACACATCATTCTTTCCAAAAATGAACGATTCTGAAAACATATCAAAAACTTCCAACTAGATTATGTTTGGGAAATAACAGTTTACTCAAATTTGCCACCAACAGTTCCACTACGGCTCCATGACGGCCCCAGAACCTGGCGCATGCGTTCTTAACTCAGCCCGTGGGAAGATCTTTGCAACCTTTTTGACCTTGGCCACCAGCTCGGCCTTGGTGTTGCTCCATTTATCTTAATTTAAGGAAATTACATAGGGAGAATACGAAGACCAGAAATTGAGGCTTGTGAAGTCGCAGAAAATTTTCGACAACCACTTTTGACTCTTTTCGGGGGTATGACAAGGATACGAATCCTGCTTCCTCATATATAGTTCTCTCCAACCAGGGTTTGACTACAGCCTCACATAGCCGTCTGAACTGAGCCTAAGGCCCTGTTCAAGTATGTGGAGCGGCATCACGTCCCTCTCACTAGAGACACAGAAAGACCATGACAGTCTGGAGGAACTTGGTTTTCATGATGTTCATGTCCCGTCTTGCATCCTTTACAATGTCTCAGAGCATTCAGCAGCAGTATTGATGTCAGCATTTTGATACCCGGCACAAATCATCATGATACAGGTAACTCTTTTCCAATATTCAGAGGGCTTCCCGTATTTCATGCCATCTAACATATTTTTTTCAATAACAACGCATGCTCTTGACAATACCGCCTATTTTCCCCTCAATACGTCAGAATCTTCCTGAAACAAAAAGACATAAAAACCGTCATATATTAATTCTGAATACGTGGTATGAGTTTCCAGTTATAGGAAAATTCATTTAAGGAAAGAATACATCGGTATTACACCAGTTTATGGTGGACAGGTCATCATTCTAGTCCTGAATTCTCAAAATATATTGTAAAGTAGGTCTGTATATTTCAGTGTCTATAGACCAGAAGGAATTTTCATTCTGAGTGAACCATTCGTTGAAATCTTTCGGTGTGAGTCCCGTACAGTTCTTTATGATAACAGTTTCCTCCCAAACCATCACAACACAATGTTCAATAGTTGAACGCGAATGGTTGAACACCAATTGCTGAACACCAACAGATGAATACCAATGAATGAGGCACACACACACACACACACACACACACACACGCACACACACACAGAGAAACGCGCGCACACACACACACACACACAAACACACACACACACACACACACACACACACACACACACACACACACACACACACACACACACACACACACACACACACACACACACACACACACACAGAAACACACGCACGCTCAGGCACAGATACACACAGATGCACATGTATATATATAATGTGATGATTGCTATATAACATGTATATGTCAAGACATTATAGGAGATATCGTGTAATATATTAGTAATTATTCCGTAATAAAACTAAATATAAAAGTGGCGGCTGTCTACTTGTAATGCCTAAGGCATAAAAGCACATTATGTAGACTTGAATCATGCAAATACAAACGCCACACACACATACATCACATACATACAAACGCACTCACACACAAACACATATTTGTAATATACTCGGAGTCGCTGGTCTATTGTATGACGGATAAACAAATGTGGCTTTCCATTTGTCGGCAGAAAAAAATTAATCCATTTGACAGGTAACGAAATCTACTGGGGTCGATCTAATCGACTGGCCCCTTCCCCAAAGTAGAGTAGAAAACAAAATATATATATTTGCATCGACCTATTTACACTGGTTAGCTGTCTATCACAGGTGTTGCCCGAAGCGAACTAAGCGTTACGTACGCTTAGTTAACGTTATTTTGCAAGGTTACTATAGGTTTTGAGAGAAAAGAATTCGAGGAGGAGATTTAGAACCTTGATATGGCTATAAAACCTTCTATATATTTGACCTAATCCCAACCTAAGATTTAAGTTCGAAATGTGAGTCCTAAACTTTAAGTAGGTCAAAGTATAATTTTTAAAAACTTGTTTTAGGTGGACTATCAGTTTGTGATCTTCCAATATTGTGCACAACTGCTGGCCATTAAATCAAATAAAATCAATATCTATGAGGTATGAAGAACGTATTTACGAGGCCAGTTCGAAATTTGTTCTGTACAAATCGAATTTTAGTCTATATGCAGCGTCATCGTCCTATACGTGTTGCGAGTATTTATTTAAAATAGATTGTTTCATTTAAGGAGAATACTGGTTGCTACTTGCAATTTAAACCAAATAATTACCCTGAAATTTACTATGTTAACTTAGGCACCTACCATTTCCGGAGTGGTCACTAAATTACATGTAGATTCCATTGAAACTTTTGAATGGTAAGCGTAGGTGAATGTTATGTAATCGGAGGAAAAAAATGAAATTTGTGCATTGAGGATATATTCCTTGTTTTCACAGCTGGATAACAGTTGCTTAGCAGTAGGAAAGAACCAGCCTTAAGATATTTGCACTTACACTGGACTTTCTAATTATATATATGCAAGCAATTTGGTAACAATGGAATTGTGAATAATCAAGTACAATGTTCTAATAATAATTTCTAACCCAAGTTTCATTGTTGACATTTGGCTGGTGTTAGAAATCTTTATTAGAACATACTAGTTAAGAATTCTCTCTTTTATTCGAATGTCTTGAAAGATATTTACTAATTCATATGATTGCTCGTCTCCGCTTATACACAATGAAAATATGTGGACGTAAAAAGCAAGATGTACAACTTTCAGGTACAAAAGCACTTTATCGGAGGTATTTAATCGCGTAGATGTATCTAGGTGTCGACTTGTTAATAGATTTTTGTGAAAAATAGAAAATTATGTTCAGATTTTTTTTAATCGCCTTTTTTCAAATGTCTGTCTTTTCGCACACTGGAACAATTGCCATTAATAATTCCTTCACGCAAAACTGAATTTCAACGACCAAGATGACAAACAGGTCAAAGTAGAGACTTTAGGATATTTGTCAATCAACTGAAGTACACTCTACACATCAATGACAACGTTTTCAAGCTTCCATTCTAACATTCCAACCAATGAAATGAATTTAAAAGTTTTCAACAACCATTCACAATAATTGCGACAAATCGAATTTGCTTCAATCGACGTTTGCAGATTAATTATAAAATATAAACACAAAAAATATCAGAAAATATTCCACTTAACTGCTAAAAATGAATTAAAAATCCGTTATTAAATTCAGAATAGAATCCTTGCATTTTAATTCCTAACTTACCTTTGCTGTTAATGAATGTTTTACGTCAGGAGTGGGGCGATGTAAAGAATCTACTTAAAGCACAATGCAATCAAATGCTTGTATTAGAAACGATTTCCAAGATTTATGAATGTGAAATAGTATTTCACCTTTATTCTTCTAAGGTTAGAAAATATTGTGGGCTTTCACCTTTATTATATTTTCTATCTGCCTGTAAAACGGTGTGCTTTTTGTCCGCCAGCCATTCCCTCGGCCTTAGATGCGACTGGAATAATTGTGAGTTATTGGTGAATACATCCAAAGTGATGTAATATTTTTTGTCGCCGTATTTATCACATTAGTAATTTTTAAATCTAATTTATTATTTACCCAGGATTGTCAATTCGTATTTCAGACAAATAATTTATGATAAAAGATATATGTATACGCACACGCACAAACGCAAGCACACGCAAATACATAGATACATAAATACATGCGTGTAT
>NC_068989.1:47631854-47633090 GCF_001194135.2 Octopus bimaculoides | reverse complement strand
TATATATATATATATGCATATATCCATACATATATGTACATACCTACAGCTATATGCATACATACATGCATATATGGGTACAGGACATCAAAAACAAAAACAAAAAAACGTTGAACACAATGAGAAACGAAAACATAAAGCGAACGTTTTTCGAACAACGAAAAAAGCAAAAAGAGAAACAAGACATGCAACACAAAGAGTATACCCCTTCATCAGTTGTCCCTGTTCCATCTACTCCGCGTTTCGAAGGACAATACGCGACTTCATTGGAACAGTCCCACCCGCAAAGCAAATTAAATAAAATTTACCCATATATGCAAGTATGTATACATATAGATACATGTAGGCATGTACATGTATGTATGGATATGTGCATATATTTATATATTATTTATATTATTATGTGATCGAACGCCACGCATCCTTTTCCAAGTAAGTATATATATATATATAATGCAACACGTACAAAGCTTGCCATCATGTCCGGCGTATGTGAAAGTTATTGTGGATGGTAGATGATGATCACTATGACAATGATGATATAGACGAGGGTGATGATGGTAATGATCATGATGATTATGATACAGATGACGACGACGCCGACAGCGACATCACGAACGACTATGATAATGCGTTATCTTATTGCGTTTCTGTCAGCGTATATTCTATGTTCTTCCTCACATTATCATTTGCGCCACCTTATACACCCACTACACACACAGACTCTCTCTCTCACACATACACGCACACACATATATGCACGTACACACATATACGTGTATGTGTATGTACGTAAGTTTGTATGTTGGTTTGTGTCTTTGCGTCATTGCATGACAAATGATGTTGCCTTGCTTACGTCGCGTCAATTTGCAGTTTAGCAAAAGGAAACGGATGGGCTAAGTACCAAACTTAAAATAAATAGGATTGTTCAATTAAACTCTTCGAGGCGATGCTCCCGAGTGATTAATGGTTAGAGGAAATAATGCAATAAAGACGTAAGAAAAATAACATGGGATACAAAAATAAAATCAATACATACGCAGGCGTGGCTGTGCGATAAGCAATTTGCTTTCCAGCTACGTGGTTCCGGATTCAGTCCCACAGCATGGCACTTTGGGCAATCTTCTACTATAACCTCGGGCAGACCTAAGCCATGTGAGTGAATTTGTTAGACGGTATCTGAAAGTAGATTGTCGTATATACATATGCATATATTATATATATATATATATATAT
>NC_068989.1:47627567-47631801 GCF_001194135.2 Octopus bimaculoides | reverse complement strand
AGGTGAGACAACAAAAGAAAGAAAGAGACCTCGATATTATGTAAATAGAGGAATTTATCTGTAAATAATATGTGACGGTACAAATAAGATATTTTTCTTTTCGAAAGCAGAGTTGCTGCTGTTCTAATGACAACTCTGCTTTCGAAAAAATATCCTATTTGTCTTGTACAATACATACTTTCGACGCTTCTAATAAAAGAACAAATATCTGTTTGTTTACATTTATGCGTGCGTGTGTATGTGTGTGCGTATGCGTGTGTGTTCCTGTGTGTGTTCCTGTGTGTGCCTCTGTGTGTGTGTGCCCGCGCATGTATGTGTGCCTCTCTGTAAGTGTCTGTGCCCCACCGCCGCTTGACGACGGATGTTAGTGTGATTCCGTTCATGTACCTTATAGGTTCAGAGAAAAGAACCGATAGAATAAGTACCAGTCTTTACAAAAAAAAACAAAACAAAAAAAAAAGACAGACAAAGAACAGTGGTGAACTTGATTAGTTTCACAAAATTATTGAAGGCATTACCCCAGCATGGCCGAAGTCGTATGACTTGAATCAAATAATAAATGAAAGATTTGCCCCTAAATTAGTATTTAAATTCTAGTAATTGATCTTATTTAATACTGTTTATTACCTCCGCGTTAGCGAAGGCGTATGTATTGCTTTCAGTCGTGTTTGTTTTTCTGTGAACAAAATTTCTCGAGATTCGCAGGGTGGATTCAAATGAAACTTTCAGCGATATTTGGCCTCGTGACAGGCACGGACTTACCAGATTTTGTCATCAATTCGGTACCGGACAAGGATTCTGGATTATTTGTTATATTTACTTTACGTTACATGAAGTATTATGATCTTACGTTGACTTTCAAGTCTTTCTCTGATAATCTCCCTTGAAAGCACGCTCATGGTTTCCACGTAAGTTATGGCGGCGTTGCTGTTTCCAAAGTTTTGCTTACGTTTCTCTATTATTAATTTTACTGGCGTCTCTTACTTAGTAGAGACTGATGCATAAAGAAATCAATTTACATAAAAAAAACGTCAGCAACACCGTTCAGAAATTAGATAACACAAACATATTCAGTGACAATAATAAATTTAATTTATTCTCGACAATTTTTAATTTTACCAATTTTGAATATATCGCTCTTGTTTAAAGGCTCCTGCCTACTTGACAATTGCTTTTCTAGCTCTGCATTGAAGGAAGCTTTACTTTTTGGACTCACACTTTTGTGTGCAACGATGTTGTTAAACCTCCGTTAACAGCAACGTATGCAGGTCCTTTCCGTTTTCTTTCACGCACGGATAAAGTTTCCCTATATACCTTAATGGTCGTAAAGACACAATATAAGTGGATAGACTAGAAAAGGTCTTCATAGAGAATACTGTCCCTGTTCCCACTGCAGACGGCACACACACAGCATTACAAACATGGTCCACACACTCAACTTCACATTCCATGACTAGGTATATGAACCCCGATACAAGCACTCGAGAAGAAAGTAGCTGATGCATACATTAAAATGCTTAGGGCTGTATAAAACATAAACTGGCGTCAACGTATTACAAATAAAAGTTTATACGAAAACTTGTTTAACAACTACAATTGCCCAACCACTGTTACTATTTTCAGGACATTACTGGAGAAATGAACAGGAAGTTATACTCAAGTTATTATTATGGGGACCAACTCACGTACGACGAGGTAGAGGAAGAACCGCTAGAATATTCATTGAGCAATTCTCAGACGATACATATTTCGGTAAGGAGCAGTTGTCGCGAGTAATGGAAAACTTGAATTGTAGAAAGATTTTGTCAGGGATTTCGACCGTGGTCGCTAATAAAATATGTTAGTGTGTGCGTTAGTGAGTAGGTTGTCGTGTTGTGGTGGGTTTGTGTTCATAGGCTGAGTGTTGTAGTGTGTTAATGTGTTGTGGTTGTTGTGTTGCTGTACTGTGTATTGATTTCTGTTGTATTGTATTTGAGCACAGTGCTTATTGTTTTGCAGCGTGTTTGAGTATGAGTGGTTCTTGTGTTACAGTGTGGTTCTTCTAAAAGTGTAGTGAAATAATGGGTAGTGGTTTTAGCGTGGTAGTTGTGAAGTAGTGGTGTGTTTGTGTTTCTCGTGGATTCACTAATGACATAACATCCAACCAAGTCGATTACATTTTCTTGGGTGGTAAAAACCTCGAGAGCGAAGCACAAGGTTACTTTTTTCCTATTTCCAACGTATTCTAGCTTGTATTTTTGATCTTTAGAGAGATAATCTGATGTTTATAACTGAAATAAATTTTGTCCCTGAAAAACAAAATTAACCATTTGAGTAACACCTTGGTTTTTTTCTAGATGTGTGTTCGCCATGGAAAATAAATAAAATCTACAGATGTCATGGCATTTCGTATCTAAGATAAGGAAATCTCTCCCCATCGAGCCGCTACTTCTCTGCATGGAGAAGTCGCACCTTCGTAACTACGGGTATGTGATTATGATGTCGTAGAGAAGAATCGCAAGACAAACTCTTCAAACCGATCCAGCCGACAGAAGTTATGGGGGTAGATTGAGAACAAGATGGCTGGATAACATCCGTCGACTCAGCTGGTCACACTTGGGAATCCAGCTGGAAAGTCTCGTGGCAGTTGTTTCTGATAGGACCCTATGAATGTGGTGCCTGAGGGTTCTACCGCCACGACCCTTCCAGGAATTAAGACGGATGGATGGGTGGATGGATGGATGAATGGATGGGTGGGTGGGTAGATGGATGGATGGATGAATGGATGCATAGTATCATGTATAAAAAATTATGACAGTATGAAAAAAGTGGTTACGTGATTCCATGTGTAGGAGAGTGATGTTGTAGATTTGTTTCCTCGGGATCGTATGCTCTGATTATATCTTAGTTTTTCTCAATGGTACAAAGATACCATGTGGAGGTGCAATGGCCCAGTGGTTAGGGCAGCTGACTCGCGGTCGAAGAATGGCGGTTTCGATTCCCAGACCGGGCGTTGTGTGTGTTTATTGAGCGAAAACAACTAAAGCTCCACGAGGCTCCGGCAGCGGGGTGGCGACCCCTGTTGTACTCTCTCTCCCCAACTATTTCTCACTCTTTCTTCCTGTTTCCTGAGTAACGCTGCGATGGACTGGCGTCCCGTCCAGCTGGTGGGAACACATACGCCATAAAAACCGGGAAACCGGGCCCATGAGCCTGGCTAGGCTTTAAAAGGGCGCAAAAAAAATAACAAAGATGCCAATACACCTCCGTCATCTTATCAAATCGGCTCAAATGATTAATCTGCATGTTACACTATCTCTCGTCTCTTATCAACGATTATGGTTAGGGCTTGGTTCCTCTCGAAAGAACAACTATTTAGTAAGTATGAAAAGAGGATCCGTTTCTATATGAGAGTGAATGGTGTGTTTGGTTATTTAAACTAACTGGTTAGTCATACAGCTAAGATCCTGCTGCATATTTATTTTTACGCGAAGATAAGTTACAACGCATGTGCATTCAATCAGCCACCCGCGCGCACATTCGCAACACACACACACACACGCACACACACACACACACACACACACACACACACACACACACACTCTCTCTCTCTCTCTCTCTCTCTCTCTCTCTCTCTCTCTCTCCCATTCTCTCTCACACACACACACACGCGCATATGCACATATGTATATGTATATATACACAAGTATATATGTGTGTGTGTGTATATACTTACATATATATATAAACATATTTATATAAGGGGAATTACTACAGAATAATAATGCCACACACTGGACTTCTCAAAATAAACACATTTTTAGTACCGAATGCGAGGAAACACAACCAACAGAAGAAAACCACCTTTCTTTTAAATAACTCAACTATGTATCGACCGATTTCGCGATTACTAGAATGAATCTAGACTCCGCTCATCAGCATAGCATTGTTTATGAAAAACATATACAAATAAACAGAATTCTCACCTTACCAAAAACGAAGCAAAGGGAATGAAGTTTATCCGTATAAATCTTCAGCAAAGAAGCGGGAAATACAACTGGGTTGTCTTGGCACATGTGTTGAGACAGGAATACAACAATTCCGCATTGAATATATTCCGTTTATATATAAACTTCATTCCCTTTGCTTCGTTTATGGTAAGGTGAGAATTCTGTTTATTTGTATGTTTTTCATAAACAATACCATGCTGATGAGCGGAGTCTAGATTCATTCTAGTAATCGCGAAATCGGT
>NC_068989.1:47625221-47627115 GCF_001194135.2 Octopus bimaculoides | reverse complement strand
AAAAATGTGTTTATTTTGAGAAGTCCAGTGCGTGGCATTATTATTCTGTAGTAATGCCCCTTATATAAATATAAACATATAATTATATTCTTGGGAATAGAAATTTCCCTTATGAATTTT
Source organism: Octopus bimaculoides (assembly GCF_001194135.2). NCBI lineage: Eukaryota > Metazoa > Mollusca > Cephalopoda > Octopoda > Octopodidae > Octopus > Octopus bimaculoides. The sequence continues at coordinate 47,626,995 of NC_068989.1, read as the reverse complement.
TTTACACACTGGCTTCTTGATAAAATTCTTATAAAAGAGTTTTATCCCTTTTTGAATTTATTAATCAAATATATATATAAACATATATATTGATTAATATATAAGTATATGTTTATATATTTTTTCATTCTTTCACTCGCTTCAGCCATGCGGCTGCGGTTATGCTGGAGCATCATCGTGGTATAATATATATATATATATATATATATATATATATATATGCGCTCACACATACTCACGGATACATGGGTCGTGGGAAGAAAGCATTTGCTTCCGTTGATATATGTACTATAAATATATATACAGAAATAAAGGTACATATCTGCACATAAGTACCTATGCAAGCACCCATACATACAGACAGGTATACACATATACATATATTCATTCATGAGAACATACATATGTGCTCACACATACACGTGTATATGCATATGAATAAAATGAGTATACATATACACAACCTACATACTTATAAAGTTTAATAAGAAACAAATTGCTGTAATAACATGAGCTATGGGAAATAACTCAAATTGGCTAATGGCATGAACTTAGTGAAATGACGTAAGGGAAGAACTAGCGAATGATATACACATAATATTCGTAATTATTTGGAATTTCGTTCGTAATTAGCACCAAAGAATTAAAAAATAATAATAAAAAAACTTGCTACAGTTTTTTTAGCGACTCTTAAAGAAAAGATGCTGATTCAAAAATATAAAGTTCTTTGTAAGATTAATTTATGCGTTTAGAGAGAAAATTTGATCTTTGTTATAAAGGAATGCGACACCAATTATGAACATGTTGTTGGAGGTTCGCTAGCAATATAGCAGCAGGTTTTTTTTCTCAAAGCAAGGCAGAAATTTTCAGTTTAGTAAAAAAAAACCAAAAAAAAAACCCAGTTGCGTATGTCATTCAGTAAACTATGCGTTAAATTATTTAATTAAATTTGTAGTTTTTGGCCTAATTCAGCTATTTCCCTTTAATACTTTGTATTTTCATAGTGATGCAAAACAATACAAGCCACAAAATCTTTGTACTTTTCTATATAACTTTCGGCATGTCCGTATGTTTAAAAATTTCACGCTACAGGCACGCAGGTTCGGGTTCAATTTCACTATGCGGTAACTTTGGAATATGTTTCCGACTATAGCTCCAGGTTAAGCGACACATTGTCAGGGGATTCAGTAAAGGGAAACCTCGTACGAATTCATGTTTCTATTTCAGCTTTCGACAACCGATACTGGCTTGTTTACGTCCCTGTAACTTAGCTGTTCATCAATATGTTACTGAGGGTAGAAATACCAGGCATAAAATTAGTTAAAGGCGACGTTCCTAAGTGGTTGCTGCCCAATAATTGTCCAAAGTATGAAAGTAAAATATTCAAAGGACATTAAATAATGTTGATTAATCAGAGGTTAACGCTGTTTCACTGACGAAGCCCAATAAAAGCGAAACCTGTCAGTAAAGAGTTTTAATATATGCACTTTCTAGAAAGAAAATAACAATACTGCATTTGTAAATAATCCCTGAATATTTAAAAGCTGTGAAGATTTTGTTAACGTTAAACGTATTTGTAAATTCTGGACATTCTTTTTAGCTTTCAACACCCTCGTTAACACTGAATATCTCGATAAATACTTTTCATTGAACATTTTTATTTAATACAAGGAGGTTAAATTTACTCTCTGGTGACTAATATTGTTATTATCTCTGTCTGTCTGTCTGTCTCTCTCTGTGTGTATATATATATATATATATATATATATATATA
>NC_068989.1:47621469-47625183 GCF_001194135.2 Octopus bimaculoides | reverse complement strand
TTTTTTTTTTTTTCTTTTTAATACTCACTCCTATATATATATAAATATATGTAACACTAACGTGTCTATAATTTTTAATACTGATGGCAACTCTGAAGAATACCACCGTTAAAAAGTTCTCTTATTTTTCTGTGTCAGCAAATGTATAATGTTGATTCCTGATGATCTTATTTAGATTCATATCTCACTCCCTTATTGATCAAACGGACTGAGTTTTCTCATGTTAATTAAATGCTATGTAGGAGTCATAAATTAATCAGCACCTCACGCTAGCAAAGGAATTGTCATTTATCCGAAATAAGTGTTTGTAAAACACAAAGTTGTGGTCTTTGCACTCTATATTTTGTTACAGAAAGCTAATGAGTTACTACAATTGCTATAAAATCCAAATATTACTCTTTTACTCTTTATTTGTTTCAGTCATTTGACTGCGGCTCGAGGCTATAGTAGAAGGCACTTGCCCAAGGTGCCATGCAGTGGGACTGAACCCAAAACCATGTGGTTGGTAAGCAAGCTACTTACCACAGCCACTCCTGCGCCTGATGTACTACTGTGTGTTATCAATAAATTTGGTCGGAATACTTTGGGCCAAAACTTTATAGCTTTTTCTCTCCTCACAGGTAGCCAAACATATCATTTCTACTATAGGCACAAGGCCTGGAATTTTGCAGGCGGGGACTAATGGATTAAATCGACCCTAGTGTGTAACTGGTACTTAATTTATCGACCCCAAAAGGATGAAAGGCAAAGTCGACTTCAGCAAAATTTGAATTCAGTACGTATCGACGGGCGAAATACTGCAAAGCATTTCGTCCAGCTTGCTAACGATTCTGCGAGCTCACCGCCTGCAGGGAACAAAACATATCGACGCAAACAAATACTCTTTGAATTTTATAAGCCAATAAAACGTTTAGCGTTTTATCCATGTTTTATCCAGAAACCGTTTGGTTCCTTTATCAATACTGTAAAAATAACATGTTGCATGGAAGAGAAGAGGTTCGGTTAAATCGATTTGCTGCACGAATATTTATTTCATCGATTATGCCGAAGCAGCGAGGGAAGTAAGGGCGACTTCATAAACATATGAACTCAATGCGTTAAGTAACTTACAAACATTGTGCCTCGATTTTCTCCTTTTTCTGATTTCTCCCATATTTATCAGATGAAAGTTAAACCCTTCGTCTGGTACAGTGATTCGCTACCGGGATCCATATGGTCCCTGAAGGTCCATGTAAGATTTTGGGGGTCCATGCAACAAAATGGCAAATTGGGGATCCACAATAGTATTTTAAGGGCCCCTGAAAAAATGTTGCTTTAGATGTATGTATTGGTATGTATTGCAAGAAACAGCTGGGTATCTTTCTCTAACCTTTTACATAATTCAACCTATACATGTTAATGTCTAAAAAACAACATAGGAATTTTGAAGGAAGTTTACATGATACTAATTTTGAAACATCGAATGTGTGTGTGGGGGGAGGACCAGAATAAAAGGGGTCCATAGGTAAAAAAATGGTTGAGAACCCATGGTCTAGTACATGACTAAAGTGTTTGAAGCAAACATCCTAAGTCACATGGTACACCTTATGCACCATGCTTTTGTTGCTTGTTTTACGTGAGAAGACTACCATCATTATCGGCGTCACCCGAGTGGCCTAGTGGTTTGGTTCACAGTCATAATGCCGTGGGTTCAAATCCTTGTCTGGGCGGCGCATTGTGCATTTTAGCAAGGACTTCATTTCATGTTACTCAAGTCTACTCAAACCAATATGAGTACCGGTGGAGTGTTAGAACAGCATTCTTTCTCTCTAGGGGCACATCGGCGATGTAATAGTTGGAGAGAAAGAATGCTGTCCTAGCACTCCACTTGTACTCATGTTGAGTTGAGTAGACCTGAGCAACGTGAAATGAAGCCTTTACTGAAAGACACAACACGCGACCCACACCTGGATTTGAACCCACGGTATTATGATTGCGAGCCAAACCACTAGGCCACTCAGATGACGTTGATAATGATGATAGTCTCCTCACGCAGTCCGAGAAGGAGGGTTCTGAAAGCTTTTGCTGAACAATCTGCACAAATGATCTCTTTATACTGATGAAATATTTGTGCTGCACATTTGTTCACATCCTCCATCAAAACGATATTGCCTGAACAGGTGTTGTACCACACATCAGGTGTCGAAGTGATCGCAAAGCAACGTAGAATGAAGTGCTTTACTAAACAAAACAACGCCACGTGGTCCAGGAACCGGTCGTAAGTGCAACACCTTAGCGTATAGGCCACACGCTTTCACATTATGTCAATAATGTTGTTGGCACTCTGTCGCTTACGACGACGAGGGTTCCAGTTGATACGATCAACGGAACAGCCAGCTCGTGAAATTAACCTACAAGTGGCTGAGCACTCCACAGATACGTGTACCCTTAATGTAGTTCTCGAGGAGATTCAGCGTAACACAGTGTGACCAGGCTGGCCCTTTGAAATATAGATACAACAGAAATAGGAAGAAAGAATGAGAAAGTTGTGGTGAAAGAGTACAACAGGGTTCACCACTGTCTACTGCCGGAGCCTCGTGGAACTTTAGGCGTTTTCGCTCAATAAACAATCACAATCGAAACCGCGAACCTACGACCGCGAGTCCGCTGTCCTAACCCATGGGCCATTGCGCCTCCACTTATGTCGATAATAATATTCAATAAATGGACAAAGCTTTCATGGTTGGAGGTTTTTTTTAAGAAACAACTTCACTGTCCAATCAGGGATGACCTGTATTCAATGAGGACAGGAAAAAAAAAAAGAAATAAAAAGCGTTTGTCACATTTGTGTAACACATCCATGCGCCTGTAATGGATTTGAGAGCCGAAGACCTGGTGGATTTGGACCGGATACTACTAAGATAGTATTCTGTACTCGGTAGTTTAGTGACTAAGCCACACGCATGGTCTACTTCAACAACATGCCAATCAGCTGACATCTACCACACATACACACACATACACGCACACACACAGAGAGTTCATTAAAATATTTTGTACACAAAAAGAGACACGAAAAAAATTCCTGCTGAATTTATTTTATTTCTTTCTGTCATGTATTATTTTTGACGAAAACATTACACTCTCGTCTCCAAGCATCTATCCGTCTATCTGTGTGTCTGTCCATATGTATGTATATATATATATATATGCATGTATGTATGGATGCCTCTAAGTCTGCCTGTTTGCTTGCCTTCTGGCCTGCCTGTCTGTCTGTTTGTCTGTCAGTTTCATTCGATCAAATTATCTCTGCACATATGTGTGTCTTCTCTTTTCAGTATTCTTCATTGTCCAAAACATAGCATTTAATTGACAGACAGAAAAATTAGTCGACTAATATTTATTTATTCATTTATTTTTATGGTTATTCTTTTTTTTTCTTTTTTTCCTTCTGCGAATTAGGTCAATCGACGTGTTAACGGAATAAAGTTCGTTTGTATGGTTACAATGTGTATGTGTGTGCGTATGTGTGTGTGTGTGTGTTACTATATATGTATACATGAGTATGTGACAGTCAAAATGTATTCCTGTGTTAATGTATGTGTCACTGCGTGTATGATAATTTATGTATGAGTGTATGATTGACACTGTGTATACGACTGAGTTAAGATGTATGTGCATTTTATTATATATATATATATATATATAATATATAATATATATAATATATATATA
>NC_068989.1:47617903-47621459 GCF_001194135.2 Octopus bimaculoides | reverse complement strand
TATATTATACATATATATATGTTACATATATATATATATATATATACACATATATATAAGCGTGTGTTTGTGTATATGTGTGTCACAGTATATGTGATTGCTGATGTGCGTCTATTGCTTGTGTGCTTGTGTATACGTGTGTGTGTGTGTGTGTGTGTGTGAGCGAGAGAGTAAGAGAGAAAGGCAGAGTGTGTATGAGAGAGAGAGAGAGAGAGAGAGAGAGTGTGTGTGTGTGTGTGTGTGTGCGTGGATGTGTATATGCGTGCTAATGTATACGTGAATGTGAGTTATTCAAAACTTGTGAAAAAGTGTTAATAAGTCTGAGTTATTGGATGCATGAGCATATTTTAAGAGATGTGTGAGCGTGTTTGTGTGTGTTCGTGCGCGTGTTTGTGCGTGTGTATGTATGTGTGTATGTACGTGTGTTACCACATGTATTTGAGAGAGTCGATGTCACTGTATGCCTCTGTTAACGCGTATTGCTGTACGCATAGATGTATATCAATGTATGGGCGATTGTGTTTATTTAAAGTTCTGCTTATAAAAATTGGTTCAATTAATATTAAGGAACAACACAGCTGAGTCACAGCGTGTCATCCCCAGGAACCGAAAATCAGTAGGACATGATCTTTGTTGTAAGTTAGCTTCAGAAGAAATGCAAGGAACACAATGAAGAATTGTTTATTATATTTCTTGACCTGTTTCTAATAAGGTACCTGTGTAGCGGGGTCTCACAAATGTTAGTTGCCCACTGATATTCGTGAATGGACCAAATCAGTTCCACAGAGTTATGACCCTAGCTGTTACACGATGGCTGACATTTGAACCTTTCAGTGCAAAATGAATTCAGACCAGTTTGCGTGCTAGCACCTATACTCTTTTATAATTTCTTTGTATTTATTTTCCCATTGAAATGCACAACGATGAAAAGGGAGGTGACCGTGTCTTTAAATTTGAACTCCACGGTGAACGTTTTGAATAACCGAAATTTTTAGCTCATCACGAAGCTAGGATCAGAATTGCAGAATGCTGATAAATGTACACTGGTGGTTCACACTTTTGAAGACCTACATGCCATCATCACGGCCAGCTGATACCGGTTCATAAAAGAATGGGTCTGTCATGTACTCGGTACAACAGTAACAATTAATCAGACAATCTCTATTCAGATACCAAGGCCAGTACAATTCTCAGTATCATCTCTCTAGAAGAAGAAGTCCTAAGCTATCTGAGACGTGACTCTGTATCCTTTGACACATTCAGACGGAGGGTCTTTTTAGACAATTATCGCATCGGCAATAAATGAGAGCAGGCTCATCTTCTGGTTAATGAGCATGAAAAAGATAAAATACAAACGTCACATTAAGATTTACAGAGAGTATTGCATCCAATGTCTAGAGAAAATGTCTGTCCCCTTGTGAGGTAGATTTAAGTTCACAGATATGCGCCGTCGAATCAACATCTCCAGCAAAGAATCCACAATGTACAGACATCAACTGAAATAATGCATCTGTATGTTAAAAGGATATCCACATTATAAAAGTGTTCTTTGTTGACATGAGTCGAGAAACTGAAATTTTGAATTGGTGTCCATTTGTTCAGCTTGAGTGCGGGCATTCAAAGTCTTTGACTAGCAATGAAAAGAAAAGAAAAGAAAAAAACTACAGAATCTACAGAACTTCTGCAACGTACATTTATTTAAATATTACATAAAATGTAAATGCTTAGTGACATCTAAATGATCATGTAGATTTAAGGAACAGCGCTAGCATTACTTTACATACATACATACATACATACATACAGACACATACACACACACACACACACACACACACACACATATCTATATATATATATGTTAACAGAGAGAAAGAGAGAGAGAGAGAGAGAGAGAGAGAGATAGAGATGGGTAAAGAGGTATATAAATGCATTCACATACATTCATATATAAATATAAATATATATATATATATACACACATACTTTGAAATTTTATTTATATTATTATTAATTCTTCTTCTTCTTCTTCTTCTTCTTCTTCTTCTTCTTCTTCTTCTTCTTCTTCTTCTTCTTCTTCTTCTTCTTTTTATTATTATTATTATTATTATTATTATTATTATTATTATTATTATTATTATTATTATTATTATTATTATCATTGTTATTATTATTATTTTTATGATAAATATATATATATATATATATATATAATGGTAAAAAACCATTAAAGTCACAAGATCTCATTTCTTCTACCGAAAACATCATATGGTTATTGCTTATAAACAAACGACTCTTCATTTCTGTCTTATTTCGTGATGTTCGTTATAATATAAGCTCAAATGATTATATGTCGCAGCTATTTTTGAGTAGTTGTTAAAAGTATTCTTACAGGATAAAATAGAAAGACAAACTAAAAGAAGAAAAACAAAACACAGTAGAATATACAAAAATAAAAATATAATAAAGGAAAAAATGTAAACGAAATTTAGTTTCAATAAGCGGTCTAGGAATGAGAGGAATAAATTTCCATTCTTAAACTTATGAATTTCTACTTGATAAATGATACGAGTCACACCGTTCTGTTATTTCATTTTATTTTATCTATTTTCTTAATAAATCGAAACGAAAATAAACAAAGATATACACAAATTTTAAATAAGAAAAAAAAACCCACCACCATTTTATTGGGAAATAACATTTTATTTTAATAAATAGAATTCAATCTGTATTCACTCTATATTTTTGTACAATTTTAGTTATATTTCGTAATAAGAAATGGAAACAAAAACAGTCAATTGCATGATGTTATCTTAATGAGTTATCTTAGAAATGGTGATAATCCATATTGTTTTCACAGGAGCGAATGTCTAGCTTTCTTATGGGGAAGATTGTATTGAGAGCGGTTTTTAATAGCTTTATCTGGACCTATTTTGGGGTTTGATCTCAGAAGTGCAACCTTCAAGGAAACACACATTCGTTATACAAATAACAATAACGGTGTATTGTTTTGATATATGGAACTTTGACAGCTAAGATAAATTTTTACGTTATTTTTTATCTTTCCCGAGAGACTGAACAGTGACATTGCTTTTCACTGAAGCTAATATATCTTTTGGCCAAGATATATCCCTCATACCTTTCTCTGTAAATTTAGAAATCTCCCTATAATACTAATCTTGATGTTTGAGTTCTGTTATATAGTGATAATCTCCTGTGACCAAAATACTGTTTCAATTTCCAGTTAAAGTCATTGAACTTCCTTATATCGCTCGTTGAATGTCGTGTCTGTTATGATTATCTTTCTCTTCTATAGCCTTTCTACCAGCTTTATGCGCTTCTTTATACGAATCTGTGATAGGAAGATGTGTGCGATGAACAGAGATGTCGATTCAAGGTGAATAGAATTTACGGCATATCTTGTAATTTAGGCGCCCGTTTATAGCTATTTCACTTAATTGAGAAGCCTTACAGGATATCATTTTTGCTCCATAATGGTGTTGGTTTGTAAATAGGCATTATATATATATATATATATATATATATATATATATAT
>NC_068989.1:47612076-47617577 GCF_001194135.2 Octopus bimaculoides | reverse complement strand
TATATATATATATATAATTATTCTTTACCTAGTGTTTCAAAATAGATTGTACTTTGGTTTCATAGGATCGTTGGAGCCATCTCCTCAATTTGGGATCATTTCTCTGATAAAGATCCGTTTCTGAAAAATTGGCCTTTTTGTTTAAAATGTTAAGAATCAATCCTCCAGTCTACCATTTAAATCATGCCGGCCATTAGAGTGTTAAATCTATCATTATCAACCGATTTCTAACAATGTACAGAGATCAAGCAACACTCACACAGAGACAATGATCGCCACATATTTCTAGTATGGTGTCACGCGCGCACACAAACGCCATAGACCACATTAAAATGAAATATATTCCAATGGTTGTCAATGATTTACTTACCAGCCAGCACGCGTCCACCATCAGTTCATGGATCCATTGTTTCACCTGTCTCATGTCTATTTGATAACAGTGTCAAGAAATAAAGGAAAAAGAAAACATAAATCTTTATATCAACTTCAGGTATGAAATTCTCTTTTCATGAATCAAAGAAATTCACAAGGTTATGATTGCGCCTATTATTATTGAATCCTTAGCCACTCTGTCAAAGAATTTGGGAGTAAACCGTAACTCACTATTAGGTTGGAAACAAGGTACTGTCGCATTTCTTGATGTGAAAGAAACAAATATGTCTTTGATCTTTATATATATATTCAAAGTAATAATTTTCCTTATTATTCATAATATAATCCCATCTAGAAGTACTCAATATCATTGTGGGGCGTCTTGACGGATGACCTAGATAGATAGAGAATATCATTGTTTTTAACTGTTCACAATTAACAAACAATTTTCCCTCCAAATAGTGTTGCAATGGTTTGAAAAGATAATAGTTAGATGAAGCAAGGTCAGAAGAATAAGGAGGGGGAAGAGGAACAGGAGGAGGAGGAGGCAAAACTTTTATATTTGGCGCCATAACCGTTTTTCTGAGTGACTTGTGCAGTATATGTTATTGCAATTTCGTATTAATCTAACGTCCCGTTATGATTAACAAATGACTGGTACTTTTTTCGCAAATGTTTGTGCGATGATGCTTCTAATTGACAACAATACTTCTTCACATTAAATGTTTCATTTCGATTTAACATTTTCAGGATAAACGACCCACTTCATATCCCACGGAACACAGAGCGTAACATTTTTCAGCTGTAATCATGGTTTGAGAATAGATTCTTCTTTATCATTGGCTAATAACTATTGCTGTTTTCGTTGGATATGATTACAGAGAACTTAATTTCCAAAAGTTGTGACGATTCTACTCAGAGAAGTTTCGATAGCAATTCAACTCTTCGATGATGAGCAGATGGACAAATCTTTGATTAAGCTGAGAAGCGGTCAGATGATGAGGGCCCACAGATCCTGTTTGGGGGCTATGAATGTGTCAGCCTATTTGTCACCCCTATTCACACTCATTCTCCAATCAGTCTTCGTCATTTCAAAATCTTCGAAGGGTAACACACTTTACTAGGACCTGTCAGGGCAGTAGTACTTTCAGCCATTCTATTGGCAGCCACTTTGAACTACTAAACAAAGAACCAAAAGGAATAGTTACAACCTATTTCTATACAAAAAAATAAATAATAATAATAAATACGTCAAGAATGAACATTCCCTTCCATTGGTGTGTAAAGAAAAAACATTCAAATATATCCTTGCTCTGAGCAATACTCTCTTTAGGTAGACCTGGAGGAAAACAAATTGAAGCGAAGATTCATGGAAACACGTCGTAGATAACTTCCAAAATCACTAACACCACCACCACCAACTAAATTACGACGACGATAACAATCAATAATAATAATAATAATAATAATAATAATAATAATAATAATAATGATAATAATAATAATAATAATAATAACTGTAATAAGAGTAATTTAATAAGACTTTGTGTAAAATATCATTATACGCAATAGATTTCTAGCATCATGTAAATATTTCATATTGTCTATAAGTACTCTATGTCATGTTTCTAAGGAAATTTATTGAAATTTCTCATTTCAGTTCAACTGATATTTTTTTTAAATTTTGTGTCTGATATTCAAGTATGGAGCTTTCAGACAAAACAACTTCAGATTTGTCATTTATCTTGTTGCTATTCTAAATATTTCGTATTTCATCAATATAATTTACGTTTTAAAAAATATATGACTGAATGCTGAAGAGATATTTTAGAAGATGTAAGAAGGTGATTAATATTGTTATTCCAATAACTAGTGAAACTGCCTCACGTGTTGTGCTTTATGGCGTTTTTGTTTTCGACTTATATTGCAATGTTCTATAACATATTCCTAGCATCGCTTTTGATGTATTTTAGCTTTGGTTTTATAATTTTAGCTTTGGTTTTACACACCGGTCACAAATCGCCCAGTTTGGAAGGTCTGCCCTATAAATTCTATGTATTCATGCCAGATTTGTTTGGCGATCTCTTGGCAGACGTCTACCGCAACTGGCAACAGAATGGGAGAATTCCTAGTGCTGTTAGCAGAGGTGTGGTGACACTGCTGAGAAAGGACGCCGGTAATGGGGACGTATTAGAGAACTTTTGGCCCATAACTCTGCTAAAGACTGAGCTTAACATTTTGACCAAGATGTTAGCGAAAGGGAGGCGCTTGTCGTCGGTAGTCTGGTTTGGAGAAGCACAAAAGTTCGCAATCCAGAGCAGGTCTATCCACGACAACCTTCACCTTATGCGATACATCATAGAGAAGGATAGGATCACAGCTGGCTTCGGGGATGCTCAGATCAATTTGGATCAATCAAAAGCATTCGATAGAGTCGACCATTACTACTTGGAAGCCGTCCTGAATACAGGAAGTTTCGGACCCGTTTTCAGAGGCTGGATCGCTGCTTTCACAGCAGCACCTGTTCACTGGTCAAAGTAAACGGTCACCTATCGGAGCCGTTTCGCATCGCACGCTCGGTTCGTCAGGGCTGCTCGCTGTCACCTCTTCTATGCATATTGGCACTCGAGCCACTGTTGCGGGAGCTGGAACAGCTAAGGGGCATCCCTTTCGAACTGGGACAAGCAAGGGCAGTGTCAGCATATGCGGACGACGCCACCGTCATGGTGTCACACGCCTCCGAAGTAGAGACGCTCAGAACCATCATAAAGGAATATGGGTCGGTTACAAGGACTAAAATCAACGCCGACAAATCGGTGGGTTTGCGGTTGGGCTCCTGGAGTGGCAGAACGAAGATATTGGACGGCGTCGTCGGATGCTGGACCGACGGATCAGTTAAAGTGCTCGGGGTCTGGTTTGATTCCGACCTCCAGGTTGATAAGAACTGGGACGAGGTGGCGAACAGGATGACCAGTCTTAGCCGGAAATGGGCTGAAAGAAAGCTGTCTCTGAAAGGTCGGATAGAGGTGGCGAATGCTTACATTGTCCCTGTTATCAGTTATCGACTGACCGTCGTGCCTTGTTTCGGTTGCTTCTTCACTAGGTTGGAGCGTCTCTTATTTAAATTCTTGTGGAAGGGACGCATTCCAGTGGTCAGGTAGTCAGTCTGTTGCCAGTATAATAGGCCGTGAGATGTTGGGGTACTGCAGATTTGTAATAGTTGTCAGCAAATATAACTGTTGTTTGCTGTTGTAAATATAAATATCATTAATTATAAGCCTCAGGTTAGGCCGCGTTTATATGTACATGCATGAGTAAAACGCGCTGTGTCTTAATGATTTAGTTGCTAGGAGAAGTTTAGAGGTATAAACAGAACGCTAGATGTAATATACAATCGTAGCGGCGTTCAGCATGTATGCTGATGATACTGACATTTCACTAGCAGGTTATAAGACAGTTTCAATAGGATAAGGAAATGTGTTTCTGATAGCAAGGAGAAAATATCTGTGGAAGTAAATTTAATAAGTTATGCTTATTTTAAGAATGTTATTTCGTTTCTTCATACTGGGTTGACTGTATTTTTCGTGTTGACAAAGGCTCGAGTATATCTTCATAACGGTGTATGCAAATACATCTTTATCTTATTCATTTTCCTTATAATCATACGATGAGAGTTCGTACCGATAATACTAAGAGAAGGACTGGATTCAATACCAATCATTTATTTACAGAAAGTAAAAATATATACAATAAATAATGATAGGAAAAATTGCAGTACATATAATGAAGAAAAACATGTTTTAAAAGGAATCTGTCGCGAGAATGACGACACGTAAAATTTTCTTAGCTAGTTCTTCAAAGCTACACTAAAAAGGTTGAGAATAGCATGACACAAGGTCATGAAGGATAAATAATGCAAAATAGCATTGCCAGAATGAGTTACGAGGTCCCGTGTGGCAAGCCGAGTGTCACTAAATAATTTCCCAAAAATCAGGATTTTTATAACTGCCATAAATCTTATTCTAAGAACATTTCTCCATTGAAAAGAAACTTTTCACGAAGATTAGAATCAAAGTATGGACAGTAAAATAGACCAAGGGAAAAGCGTAAGACATTTATAAACAAAACACAACTGACACAATTATAACATGAAGCCGCTGCTGCTAAAGTCTTATTACTGCAACACCAGCATCCTCTGAGTGGCAGATAAGATGTGCCGTGACTCCTAATGCGCAGACACGCTCTTAGGTTACGCCACCCGCAACGATTTATGGACGGTGAGCGCGTGTGGACTCCATTTGTGAGGCTCGTCTTTCTGCAGATCGTCTCGTTGACGGAGCTGTAATGCTGGATGACAAAAAGACAGAGACTGGGCGTCTGGCACCTAGAATGTCAGGCGCTCACAACACCCTACTAGTCGGGCAATGAGATCGGTGGATGTTCTGCTTTAGGAATTTATAGCAGATTAGTGGCAGGGAAGTGGGACGACATTTTCGGGGAAACTCTGGGTGCCGATGCGAACGAACTGGCTAATCTGTTCCGGAGGACTTTCCGGTCTGGAACTATCACGGATAATTTCCAGATGTCCTTGGCCTGGCAGTGCTAATGTGGAGGGGGATACCGGTTCATGGTAATCTCTACAGGCAGAGATGTGCTGTCAGACGGTCTTGTCCGAGGCGCCTGCAGAGTGACGAAACCATTCTGCACGCCCTCATTCAGAGTCCGGGCATTGCTGACTTATGGGCTACGTTGAAAAGCTGCTGTCACATGTAGGATGGATCCATCTGTCGGCTGAGTCTGTAGTGATAAACGCACCACCGCCCTCCTTCAATCAGTCAGGCAATACAGTTTTCCTTTGCCTGATGGCTATGGCGAATGAGGTTGTTTGATGGACAAGGCTGAAAGGCATGAGGACAGATATATTCCTCTTTGGTAAGGCTCTCATTGACTTCTTCAAGTTTCACTTGAAAAGGAAACTAAGAGTGGAGAAGGAAGTGCTGTCCTCGAGTGAATTTATTGAAAGGTTGCTGAAAGTTGTAAAAATGGCACGATTGGCTGGTCTCTTTCTAAGTGTAGATCTGTGAATCGGAAAGAAGGAATTGGAGAGGACACTTGCTCCTAGGGTTCCA
>NC_068989.1:47610712-47611543 GCF_001194135.2 Octopus bimaculoides | reverse complement strand
TGGTAGTAGTAGTAATAGTAGTGGTAGTGGTGGTGGTGGTGGTGGCGGTGGTGGTGGTGGTGGTAGTAGTAGTAGTAGTAGTAGTAGTAGTAGTAGTAGCAGCGAAAGGTGATATTAGTGTTCAGAAATATATTCTAAAATCAATGGCTGCCAGTATCGATCAAACCGTGGAATGAAAACAACGGTTTTAAAAATTTACCCAGTAAACAGCAAACAAGAACTGTAGACGCATTTGGAAAACAAAAGATGGAGTCCGAGGTAGAGGTGCAAGAGGTGGAACAAGAGGAGAGGAAAGAGAAGGAGGGGAGGATGAAGAGAAGGAGGAGGAAGAGGTGGAAATGTACTAGAACAACAAAATCAACGAGAAAATCGTCAAGAATAGAAAGGATAAATATCGTGGATTAGGGATAATATGCTTCAGCGAAGGCAAGTAAAAAAGTTTTCAAGTGCGAATAGCTTCAGACAAGCTGAAGCAGAATTGTTATTTAACCGTTGAAAAGTGTGAGAGAAAGAATAACAGTCATTTCACACTATTGTACATGCGATGAACGGTTAGGATCTCGCAGTGAATTGTTTACTGCTTTTAAATAATATGGTGATGAGATGATGAAAATAGAGTCGGTTAAAGTCGGTTGACACCTCTCAACTGCTTTCTTCGTATTCTGCCACGAACCACCACAAACGCCAACAACGGATAATGGCATCAATACGATGACGATCACCGCTACCACAACGACGACGACGACGACGACCACCAGCACCACGACCACGACGACGACCACGTCGACGACGACCACCACCACCAGCATCACCAGCACCACCACGACCACC
>NC_068989.1:47607851-47609885 GCF_001194135.2 Octopus bimaculoides | reverse complement strand
TGACAAGGCTGACCTTTTGAATTACAGGCACAACAGAAACAGGAAGTAAGAGTGAGAGAAAGTTGCGGTGAAAGAGTACAGCAGGGTTCGCCACTATCCCCTGCCGGAGTCTCGTGAAGCTTTAAGCGTTTTCGCTCAATAAACGCTCACAACGCTCGGTCTGGGAATCGAAACCGCGAGTCCGCTGCCCTAACCACTAGGCCATTGCGCCTCCACAGGGTATATTACATAGAGAGGTAGGATGGCAAACTGGCAGAATCGTTAGCACGCTGAGCAAAATGCTTAGCGGCATTTCGGTCGTCTCTAAATTCTGAGTTCAAATTCTGATGAGGTTAAGCTGGTCTTTAATCACTTCGGGGTCGATAAAATAAGCATCACTTGAACTCTGGGGTCAATGTAATTGATTTCATCCATCCCTTAAAATCGCTGACATTGTGACAAAATTGAAATCAATATTACTTAGAGAAGTGATAATATTTGATTTTCTTCAAGTTGCTCTTAGAACATGGGGACGAGTCACACTGCGTAGTGTAGGGGAAACTTGAAATTGTTTTCTTTCATCCATCCACCCATGCATCCATGTATCCATGATTTAAATAACACGTACTTACACTCCCCCTCAATCGAGTTTATAAGGTGCCTAGAAGAATAAGCATAAATGTCTCGCCGAGCTCAATGGTAATATGAAGTATACAGTAGCAAATGTGCCAATTTCAGAAAATATCAATGTCCTTACTCTGATGTCTGTTTGTTTATGTATCAACAAATATATATGCGTATACACACGCACAAACGCGCGCACACACACGCACACACGCACACACACACACACACACACACACACACACACACACACACACACACACACACACGCACACACACACACACATATATATATATTTATGTATATATGCGTATATATGTTTTACTCCGATGAATCTCCGTGGCTTATTTCGAACGTCCTATGAAGATGAAGAATTTTATTGACGCAATTATTTACAGACAGCGTCTGGCATCGGATGCGGAAACGGCGGTAAGACTTGTGTCACCTCTTTGTTATGTCATGCTTTGTATTAAAAAATAAGCTACAAATGTGGTCCAATCGATGTGTTTGTTAATCTGAGGTTTTCTCCATTTTCTGATTATTTGTATTTGTTTCCTGATAAACTCTTGGTTATCCTGTTGTTACCTGCAATCTACGTGCACACTGTGTCTGCACACCAATGCTTGCTGATAACACGAGTAACGAAATTTGGTTCAGTTTCTGTCATTATGATACTGGTCCTTTATGTAAACATCATACACTATTTGTTGTAGGTTACTAAATCTTTCTGCTTCTTTCCATAATTTTCCAGCTTCGCTCTAGTATTTTATATATTTCAAAATATATTAAATTCAACCGCCATTCTGCGCCTAACTCTGATGAAGACGAACGTGTACTTGGCTTTTTTTTTGTACATACTCGCCAGAAACGTACATGCACCGGGCCACAGTAACAAGGGTTATTTTGTAGTACACTGAATAGGTTTCGTTACTATAAGTTTATTATTTCATTATTCTTGACAAATTAATCTTATATTGTCACTTTTTTGTCAAGGATGTCCATGCGGAATATTTCTTGTTGCTCATATAAGTTTTATTGCAGTATTAATTTCATTGTATACCTTTAAGTTAATCATCTTTAAGTACGATCCATTTCCATTATTCTAGTTGTTAATGCAAAGATATTAGCACCATATTTTATCTGTAAGTAATTAAAAGAAGTTATTCGACTCCTCTGATAGATTTCTGCATCCGACTTTCTGTTGCAAATATTTCAAATTATATTTCGTTTAATCATCTGTCTGCAACCAAACCGTGGGAGGGGCCGATTCAACTTTGGCTTTGCCAGTAAATTCCCATTAGAGACTCATGGGCGCCGGTAATGATGATTCCGTTTCTTATACAAAGTAATTAACTTCCTTTAGAATGGAAGTATTCGTTCTAATATCTTAATCACCATCTTCCGATATATATATATATATGTGTATATAT
>NC_068989.1:47605015-47607841 GCF_001194135.2 Octopus bimaculoides | reverse complement strand
TATATATATATATATATTACGCGCGCGCACACGCACACACACACTCACACACACACACACACACACACCACACACGCATGCACTTCTATGGATGCATGGACGATTGGATACATGTACATCTATCTATCTATCTATCTATCTATCTATCTATCTATCTATTATCTATCTATCTATCTATCTATCTATCTATAATTTAATCTTCATTATCATTTATAATGAAAGATATTTTCGTATCTAAGTATGGGACCCGTATAATTAGTTTGTAACAATAAGATTTCTCGAATTCATTTTTATCATTTCCAGCTTATCTCAGCCTCTCAAGTGTTGATGGTTTCCCTATTGCTCATTTTGCAAGATGTGGCACACACACGTACACAGACACAGACACAGGCACACAGATACACACATACACACACATACACCCATAAGCCTTCGCTACTGACTATAAAACAAAAATATTACTATTTTTATATATATGTATATATATATATATATATATATATATATATATATATATATTTATGTTATAATTTTGAAACGACGATCAACAATATTGATCTTTCCTCACAGATTCTGTACACAAAAGAATGAATTGAATGAATTGTTTGCCATGCGATCGATCAATTAATGAGGGAATGAGTGAGGATGGATGGCCTTTAAATGGGAATCGAAACCAGAGTAATACGAAGACAATTATATTGAAGACTCCAAGCAAAGAACACGACGTATATTGGCAAGCGTTAAAATTTTAATCTGCAGAACTCACCTCATCAGAAATTTAATATCGATGAACGTGATTAAAAGACAATTTCAGAGTAAATTTAAACAACATTCGAGAAATTTGAGATGAAATAAAAGGAAAGAAAATCATTGATCTATCATTTACATTTTTTTTCTATTCCAGTAGAATAAACATGGAGTAAATAGAATTGAATAAAATAGAAATTAAATTTTCAACTAACAAAATAACGAAGTTTTTCCTTTGGCAACTCAGAGGAAATACATTGTGTATTTGCGAAGAACAAAATTAAACAATTAGAAGTTAAAAATATGTGACTAAATAAATCGAAGAATATTATATTCTTTTTTCTAAACCAAGGAAAACTTATTGAATTAATCATGCAGCATTTTAGATGAGTTTTCTTTGTTATTGAGTATGTATGCACATATACATATGTCTTTATTTACATACATATATACATACATACATACATATGGATATGCATATGTATATGTATATATATATAACATATACACACATACATGCATACATACATACATATATATATATATATATATATATGAACGTGAAATATAAGTTTAGAAAATATAAAATATATATCTAAAACTGCTACTCGAACAAGCGTACCGCCTAGTGGCTAAAACATGTACAACACTGTCGAAATCGGGTTAACCTATGTTTTTCTCTGTTTTGGTTTTTTGTCTTTTTAACACCGTAGAAAGATTCTGAAATTTTGAAATTAAAGTGATGATTTCCAATGAACCAGGAATTCAAGTCGGTCATAAGGTCAATATTTTTATTTTTAGGACAGGAATTTAGGATTAGGTCTAACTGTGCTGTTTAGAATTGTGGTTTGACATTCTGCATTGTGTAATGTTCTGTTAATTAGTGGGATCAAGAAGGAGGTCCTGCACCCAGCGCGAGATAACATTTGATATACGTACACACAGGATTCAAAATTGAGTTACTATAAGTTTGAAACTTAGGATAATACTATAGTCGGGAGAGCTTGTAAAGTGTATAAGATCAGCGTATAAGATCAGTGTATAAGATCAGGTAAAGTGTATAAGTTCAGGCAATCTTTCAGACCCAAGATATAATCTGGTTGCTCCTTGATAAAAAGCAAAAGAGAACGAAAAGAAGACGAGAAAAATTGTATGAAGTGAAAAGAAATCATAGTTGTGTACCAATGGTTAGAGTTCTTAGCCCGATGGAAGAAAAGTTAAAGTTTGTGAGACATTATGTTTAATCGGAGAAAAGGACATTCTCCAGTTCGATAGTAGAAACATATCTGGATGCTTGCATTTAGTAAAAGATTTGGATCTAGAATTCAATAGGTTGTTGGGGTTTTAGATTAAAAGTGGATATGAGTTCTTTCGATTATACAAATATATGAGTTCTTTTGATTTGATCCATAAACTATGGCATGGATCGTTCTAATTGTCTTGAGGGTGTGCGGAGTATTGTTGTCCATTAGGCCCCAAATATGGCTAGCTAGCTTCGTGGTTTTCTTCTTGTCCATATGTCGGAAAGAAACTGGTGGTTAGCATATGCGTTTTTAAAAATCTCTTTCACATGTACCAATATACTTTTTCTGATGACCACTAAGTGCACATCCATTATGCTAGAAGAAGACCACCTATGGTCTGACCATTAGGAAAAGATTGTTCGCAAGAAAATTCAGCAAACGCCAGAACGTAAGCGAGCAAGACAAATTAAAAGATACAAAATTTAAAGATTAATCACAAACTGGTTTCGTTGTTACCACTTACGGACATTTACGTAGGTAATTACGTAAGTGGTAACAACTAAACCGGTTTGTGATTAATCTTCATATTTTGTATCTTTTCATTTGTCTTGCTCGCTTACCTTCTGGCGTTTGCTGAATTTTCTTGAGAACAATCTTTTCTTAGTGGTCATACCATAGGTGGTCTTCTTCTAGCATAATGGATGTCCACTTAGTGGTCATCCGTCTTATATGTATGTAATATAATTTTTCTGAATCTTCAGATTTTTCAGTATGCTAGGCGACTGGTTTTAAATTGATATTAATCAAATTAATATTCAATTTTTCACCCTTATTA
>NC_068989.1:47601605-47604918 GCF_001194135.2 Octopus bimaculoides | reverse complement strand
TATATATATATATATATATATATATATTTATACATATACATACATGTATATATATATATATATACATATATATTTCACTTTGGTAAAGCGATACCAATCTCATCAGTTTTTAGAATTCCTTATATTCGCGCTCCCAGATAGGGCGTTCGTCGACAACAGAGTGTAATATGAATTAATTCAATGACAGAGGAATACCAATCATGTAATCAAATTCATTAATGTACAGTTGTGTCCGCTATATGAGTGAGTACATGTGGAGCTGAGTACTAGTGCATCCTCTTATAACTTCCTCGGAGCTTTAACAATGTTTCACAAAGCATTTCAGTGTATAGAATAGGATACCTTCACGTGAGGAAAACAATTTTAGTCTGGGCATTTATGTGTGTGTATGTGTGTGTGTGTGTGTGTGTGTGTGTGTGTGTGTGTATGTGTGTGTGTGTGCGTGTGCGTGTGTGTGTGTGTGTGTGTTATGCAACAAAAGCAGGTTTTGTTGCTGACACGGTTTATGCTGGCTTTTCCAATGTTTTGGGCAATTCTTGCCGAATGTAAAAGCGATATGCGGTTTAAAGGAAGTGCCCCATCCTTAACTACTAACCAAGGCGCCTGCACACACTCATATACAATAAAAGCTGATCGGTGATAGAAGCCTCATACTTAAGTACTTTTCAGATTTAATACCGGGGCCCCAGATTTGAAACACATTCAGCCCAATGACTGTAATCAATGAAATTGTAAAAGAAAGATTAGTATTTATTTTGTACACAAACAATATATCTTACACCATACTGTAAGCTTTATAATCTGTTTTGATAGACCAAACTGAGTAAATACAAGTTTACTTGTAACTCTTTCACCAAGCAAGTCGACATACATCTAATGGGAAAAGCGAAGGAAATTAGACGAAACAAAATAGATAAAAATCAGAAAAGACAGAAAAAAACCCCATCAGTTTGAAGCAATATATTTCTCAAGAGATACAGTGAAATACATTTAGTAACACAACGAAACAAGTCATCACAGATATTTTCATTTGTGTGTACATCCCAATAACAGATACACCATTAAAGGTAAGGTCTGCTAAGGAAGGAAAGAAGAAAATGACAAGAAATCGTAAATATAGTTTCAAAATGTAATGTATTGATAAATTCATAGGCAACATAGGTTGGTAAATACATAGAGAACTCAAATATTTAGCCAGACGTGTACATAAATAAACGTTATCTATTTGTCCATCTACCTACCGGCTTATCTGTAGTATATCGTGGAGAGAATAACATTGTGTGTTTGTGTGTTTGTGTGTTTGTGTGTTTGTGTGTATGTGTGTATTATGTATATATATATGTGTGTATATATGCGTGTATGTGTTTTATGCATATATATATATATATATATATATATATATATATATATATATATATATATATATATATATATATATATACAAACACACAATGTGCGATGAATAAATTGTCGCCATTCTATACTTTTAATTTCGGGCATGCGCATTGTTGGTTTAGGAGTTTTTATCGATTACAAAGTATAGTAGGGGCAGTTGGGTACCGTCTGTGAGAAGAACAGTACCATGACGCAATTCACTCAGCCAAAAATTTGGAAACGACATGTTGTACTGCTTGGTATTTGCGCCGGAAGCTCCAATACGAACAAATGGTGAACACGCAGACCAACTGTTTGCTTGCCATGTCTTCAAAACATGTACCGAGTATGATAAAAATCAAACATCATGGTGTTTGGAATGATCATTAATGACGGCGATGTTATGCCGCCATTAAGCTTCCCACAGGGCTTCAGACTCAACACGGATGCCTACATCAAGTTCCTAGAAGAGAGAGTGCTTCCCTGGTTCAAGAACCAACGATAAACACTAGTACATATGCTCATGCGGAATTTCCAGTATCATTAATTGATAGAAATCTAACCCGGTGTATCCCTAAGAAGGAACAACCTCTTTCCACACAAACGTATGTGTTATACGTATATGCGTATAACTGTTCTCGAAAGTCCGATGGACGGAGCCCATCTCAGTATGTATACTGCCTAAAGCGGCGAGCTGGCAGAAACGTTAGCACGCCGGGCGAAGTGCTTAGCGATATTTCGTTTGCCGTTACGTTCTGAGTTCATATTCCACCGACTCGATTTTTTTGGTCTTTGAAGAAGGTGGGGTGACATGATTCTATGAACGGAAACATTCGTTGCAGGTCATAAACTAAACCCAATTTTCATGCGCAGTCAAGAAAATGTGTAGACTTCAAACGCTTGCCACAGATCAGAAGAGACTTCCACTGTTAGTAATTAGGTAGCAAGTGCAAAGGTTTGTACATTGCACACACTTTCCTGTACTCAAAGTGTTTCATAATCTACGAAATGCATTGAAACCACGGTCCAGTTTTGCTAGGTGAAACTAAATTCTCCTGTAACCACGAAATTTAAAATAAATTTGAAACAATTACCAATATTGTATTGATTGTCCTCATGAGTAAATATTCCGTTACATGTTTTTAAATAATAACCTGGCTTTGGTATTTATACAGATACATGCATGCACACATATATAACCGTATATATTATTATATACACTCACATTTTGTATATGCACGTGTAAACTTCAAACGCTTGCAGAAGACCAGAAGAGACTTCTATTCATAATACTTGGGTACCAAGTGCGAAGCTTTGTACATTGCACACCTTTTCCGGTATCCAAAGGGTTTCACGATCTCTGAAATGCATTGTGACCACGGTCCAGTTTTGGATCAGTTTCAGGGAGGGTCCAAAAACACCTACAGAGCTGTTACAACTTGAGACATAGAGTCCTTCATTCGGACATTCGGAACAACACCTTCAGTATACTAGTGTTTCTCCGTTTAACATTACATACATTCATTCATACATACATACATACATACATACATACATACATACATACATACATACATACACAATTCACGATCCACTGAGTTCTTCTTTGGCTGTCTGGTTGAATGCTTTATCGAAGTATTTCCATTCCGCTTCCGTGTCAATATCTTCTGGAGTCGCCTCTAGCAAAGCAAATTTATTCTTTAGTTCCATAATGAACTTGCTTTTGATATGCTGCTACGCGTCTGGGAGGAATTCTCTTATCGTATTGATGTTGCCCGTGCTACAGGTGGTGGCCATATTGAACACATGTAAGACAGGAAATAAAAGTTGATTGTGAGTAAATACTTGTGACTTAGGTGCAGCTTTCTATTACTTTTCTTTATTAAAATATTGTGTAATGAAATCGGTTTATTCTTTATTAATATCCCTGTATATGTAT
>NC_068989.1:47599336-47601471 GCF_001194135.2 Octopus bimaculoides | reverse complement strand
ATATATATATATTTAAATAAACTTACTTGGAAATGGATGCGTGGCGTTCAATTAAATAATAATATATATATATATGCTTATATGGGTACAGGACGTCACCAACTGTAAACAACATGAAGTACGAAAGAAAGCGAAATGTTGTTGAATGCTCGAAATGAGGAGTAGATACAAAGTCGATAACTGATGAAGGAAGGGTCGTTCTTTGTGTTACTTGTCTTGCTTTTAATTTTTTCTCTTGTTGTTTGCGTATTTAACTCGCTTGTTTTTATACTTCATGTATAAAAATACACGTACATATATATTCAAATACATACATACATAGGCAGAAATATACTCACACACATATGCATATATATCTAAACATATACTCGTACACATTCACGCCGCAACATCATAGACACATACTGATGTTAAAGTATACGTCTACGATCACATACTTACATAAACAAACGATCATATACATACAGATCCCAAAACATCGTTAGATCCAAAAGCATGATTGTATACTCATACACACACTTACTTAAGCACATGTATATATGTATGTATACGTATATTAATGCGTGTCTTTGCATATGTGGTTGTATACGTTTGTGTCCTTTTGTAGGTATATAATGTTCATATTTATACATCATATATTTGAGTGCGTGTATGCGTGTATGCATATGAATATAAATAGGTTACGTTTTATAAGACTTTCTATTTCTGTTAACATGTCTGTTTGATGTGTTTGCTATTTATATCCTTCGTGATGAGATTGATGTATTGTTGACCATAATTTATCCTGTCGGACATTTTGGAGTGCCCCGCCGAAACATACGTAGAACAAACAATTCAAGATATAAATGGTTTAACAACAATCCCGAGAGTTCATCTCCTTGTTCAATTTTCCTATTTTCTACTAAGTGCGACTTACTATCCCGGATTTAAATCCTGGGACACTTAAGCAACATTTAGCTACCTTGTAATTATTCCCATGGATTTTTCCTTTAAATTGTAAATTATACACACACACACACACACACACACACACACACACACACACACACACACACACACACACACACACACACACACACATATATATATATATATATATATATATATATATATTTCTTGGGATTCGTTAACGACAATATAACCCTCATATAATTAAGATATTTCCGACCAGAGGAGTAGCTAGCCGAGTAACCCAGAGTATCTGCTATCTAGTACATATATGTAGCCTGAATTTTACCTTCTCCATTCCCTCAATTTGGATTTTCATTCACATTCACAGCAACTCACGTTGCTAATCGTGAGCTATAAAAAATATTTTCAGTTTATCCAACTTAAATATGGGAGAAGACTACACACTTCGAAGCTAATCGATAATCATTGTTCCTGAACGTTAATTTTTTATACTGCTCAAAGTTTACAAACTTCCTAAACTTAGAAGTTCGGATCTTTTAATTACATATCGATTATATATTCATTCAATACTTACTCCACCAGACTCGTTTTGCTGCTAGGTGAAGCTAAATTCTCCTGTAACCACGAAATTTAAAATAAATTTGAAACAATTACCAATATTGTATTGATTGTCCTCATAAGTAAATATTCCCTTACATGCCTTTAAGTATTAACGTGACCTTGGCATTTATACAGATACATGCATACACACATATATAATCGTATGTATTATTATAGACAAACACATTTTGTATATGCACGAGACCATGTATGTATACATATACGTACATACGTATATTTCTATCTATCTATCTATCTATCTATCTATCTATCTATCTATCTATCTATCTATCTATCTAACTATCTATCTATCTAACTATCTATCTATCTAACTATCTTTCTATCTATCTATCTATCTATCTATCTATCTATCTATCTATCTATCTATCTATCTATCTATCTATCTATCTATCTGCAGATTTATATGCGCAAGTATCGATTAATCTTTCGTCGTACCACTTCGACTCACATATCAATTGTGCATAATAAGTTCATCAATAGCCATCAGAAATCTGTTTATGGTTGCATTTCAACACGTGAAGCTGCTGGTGAACAATATATGTATGTATGTATGTATGTATGTATGTATGTATGTATGTATGTATGTATGTATGTATGTATGT
>NC_068989.1:47595874-47598334 GCF_001194135.2 Octopus bimaculoides | reverse complement strand
ATATATATAAGGAAAATAAGAAATGATAGAAAATGCTAAAATAATTCTATTCTGAAGTACATTTTAGTACCGTTTTCCGTCTTTTAGACTTTTTCAAGTAATAGTAAAATATGAAAAACAATTAAATTGGAGAAAAAAATTAAGTGAAATGTTTTGTAAGTATTTCCATAGTATTCAAATAGTCTGTCTGTCTTGAAGATGAAGAAACGCCAGACAAACCCCAGATATAAAGAAGATAAAATTAATAACTGGCCGAAGGAAATAGTTGTCAGTTCACATAGGGTGTCAAGGTAGTCGGCCTCCGACAATAAAGCGTTGAAGAATCTCAGGAGCAATAGACATGGAGGAGTGGGAAATTGAAGCGTAGTGTGGAGGGAGTGGATGACGCTGGTGAGAAGAAAGGTACGATGAGAACAAAAGAATTTGGCGTAATATTGTGAGCTGTTCCAAGCAACGTAATTTAAAAATGGGTAGGTAAGCGTTGTATGGGTTTCCACCTCAAATTATAGAACAGTATAAGGAATAGGGTATGCGCTGGTACATGGGGCAGTGTGTGCACGTGGTTAGAATAGTTGATTTTTAGACGCTCTATCTAGACGCTGTATTTGACAGGGAGCTGAAGTGGGCAATCTAGCGTCACTTGAAGTCGATCGTATCCCCTTGTAAACCTTAGTTCTCCATGTGAGAACATGAAGGTTATATGTACCACATTTATATATATCACGTTATAGCACAAGTAAACACATTTAACGGATAGAGTACGGGGATTCAACAATTACAGGTTTCCCGACAGCTAATAGCGATCTGCCTGTATGGTCGTTTATCCATGTGTTAGCCTCCCAGCTATAAAACTTCTGAATAGCGGAGGGAGTTAGATTGGGATGGTGACTATAGCCAAAAGGCGAAGACAAGTGAAGGAACATCTTGCAGGTGTATCAGTTTGACGTTCGGGAAGAATGGAAAAGTCTCTGAGGTTTCGAGACTACGCTCTGTGACAGAAGGGATTGAGAGGGAAAATGGGGAGAATGAAAAAAACCAAAGAGAGAAAAATGTGTAATATATATATATATATATATATATATATATATATATATACGTAAGGGTGTATGTGTGCCTGTGTGCGTATGTGAGTGTCTTTGTGTGAGTGTGCCTGTGTGTGTATATGAGTGTCTTTGTGTTTGTGTGTGTGTGTGAGAGAGAGAGAGAAGCAGAGAGAAATTTTTCTTAATTTATATTCTTCATGTTATTTGCTATATACTTACGATCTTCGCCATTTCATGTCATAGAAACAATGACATCCATACAAGGCAATTTACAGCAACATTTGCAGCAAATTACATACAAACTACGCAAAGTCAGGTTTCGATGTTTATTTCTTGTTACTGATAACAATAAAGGTATTTATATATTATTTTATTTACTTAGTTGCCGTTGACACACTCGATGGTAATTGTTAGTCTGTTGTTTGAGAGGCCTGTGCGATATACAAGACACTAATTATTTCTGGTGACCTTTCCAGCTTCAACGAGCTGAATGAGCTGTACAAATGAAGCAGCTGTACATTTTTCGCGTACACACACACACGCACACACACACACACACACACGCCCACACACACACACACACACACACACACACACGCACACATATATATAAATATATATATGCATCTTTGTATATATGCGTCTGTGTGTGTATTTATACAGACATATTTCAGTGTATTTATTTATTTATCTATCTAATCTACATTTTTCTTTTCCTCTTCATACACACACATATATATGTACATATGTAGATGTGTGTGTATGTATGAATGTATGCATGTATGTATGTATATATGTATGTATGTGTGCATGTACAGATACGCAGATGCATACATACATACCTACATACATACATATAGGTATGCAATTTCTTAATTTGTAAATTTTTACAACTTTGTTTTCTTTATCTGTAGAAAAATACAGAGATCGGAGAAATATATATATACTTTATAGTTTAATTTTTCTTAAAGAAATACCCAATGTCCCTTCCTCCACCTCGACCACCCATCACCTACCAGCTTTCAAAAAGCTCAAATTTCCCAATCTTCCACCTGATGTTTTTCCCGCATGCGTAGAAGTTTACTGAAATAGTAGACTTAAAAAATACCAGACACATACACCGTCACATACAGAAAGTTGTCAGTCATCAGCCTAACGTAGGTAAACGAACGTTAAAGTTGTCGTATTTCGGTAATTTCAACCAATCAGCTGAATAAAATTACTGCTGTTATTTGTCAACAACAACTTCCGGCGGTGTATATTTTGTTTGTCACTGTTAGTTATGACATATTTCATCTCAGTTACGTTCGTATGAGTAAACGAGTGTAACTGAAGCACGTTTACTTCATGACACCACCATAATCGTTCGTGCATTTCTACTGCTTTTAAGTTTTTTTCCCCCTGTTTTTCAGTTACT
>NC_068989.1:47592422-47595580 GCF_001194135.2 Octopus bimaculoides | reverse complement strand
CCCCCCTTGCCTCTCCCCTCCAATTTCTCCATTTTTCACTTTTTTCCGTAACCCTAACACTAAAACCCCAACCTTAACCCTAACCCTAAAACCCCAACCCAAACCCTAAAACTCTAGCCCTAAACCTAACCCTAAAACCACAACCCTAAAATCCTGACCCTAACCCTAAAACCCTAAAGCTAAAACCAGTAAAAACGCACGAACGACGTCATAAATAACAGTGACAAACGATAGTTGTTGTTGACAAACAACAGCAGTAATTTTATTCAGCTGAATATACGTCATTGATTGGTTGAAATTACCGAAATACAACTTTAACACGAAATAACTTCGAAAACAGAAACTTTCCTCAACAACGCTATGAGTAAAATATGTTCTATATAACACATTCTACCAGTATACGAAATTTCAAAGGTTTTTAGTTAAAGAAAATTAATTAATCGAGCTACTCATGAAAAGGAAGAAATCCCCTGTTTCTATTGCATATGTGTATATGTGTGTGTGTGTGTGTGTATGCGTGTGTGTGTGTGTGTGTGTGTGTGTGTGTGTGTGTGTGTGTGTGTGTGTGTGTGCATATACGTATATGTATATGTGTGTGTGTGTGTGTGTATACTTTATTTGTTCGTTATTTTGAATCTATATTTACTTATATCTCTAAAATAGCCATCTTTTATGCTGTATCAGTCGTACTTTTAGCTTTTATATTTGAATATATTTCAAATAAATTATAAAAATCAACAGGCCGATTCCTGGAATATAATATATGAATATTTTACAATTACAAACAGATGGATATGTAAAACAATGAAAGAATAATCGATATTTTATCATACGTGTTATTTGAAACCGAAGATATGATTTTTTAAAAGCAGAATTTTAATACAGACAATCACCAGCGTGCATTGTCTGTGTATTTTGCGTGAAATATAATTCTCTCCAGTTATTCTTACAGATAATGGCAAAGTACTTTAAGTAAACATGATTTTATATTAATATTCATAAGTTTAAATGTGATTCGTAAAAGAATAAAAGGTTTTTTGTCTGACATGATATTTGAAACCACCTACTAATATTTGGAAGGTATTATTTTGAAGTTGTGAGCCTGCATGCCCGAGTACTTAGGGTGTCGCACTCACGATCGTGAAATCGTAGTTTCAATTCCTAGACCGGTTGGTACGTTGTGTTCTTGTGCAAAACACCTCATCTCACATTGCTCTGAGATTACTTCGGTTCAAGCAACGTCAATTTAATGAGGCGAGTGAGGTAATGTACAGTACATATATTTGATCACTATAACCATTTGCGTAGGACGGTCGGCAAGAGCTGAACACATATATGTCATCTTCTACGGGGAAGGGCATTATTATTTTTAAGTAAAAAAAAATTATAACGTATTGAGATATAAATCTCCTGCATAATATTCAAAACCTAACCTCATTCTATTACTGAAAACCATTACTGAATATATGTTGGAACATACTACTAACGCTGTTAGTGTACATACCCCAGTGTACATATCTCACGTCAAACTGACAGCTTCTCCAAGAGTTTCACAATTCTCTTCCGTCCACTGGTGTTCCTTCTCCCAATTTGCTAGTGAGCTTCAAGTAGGAGCTCACATTATGCTGCTGCAATATAAAAAAATTACCGGATCTCTTTAACTATGTAAGGAGAACTGTAGACTCTCTTACATCTCATGTGATCGAATTATAAGCGGCTAGCTATAAGTTTTCTGATACAGCTTGTGATACACGATTTTAGTTGTCCAATTCTCGAGAAACATTTCCATTTCATTAATTTCTCTAATCCCTTCAGCGATGCCGCACTCTCAATTTCCTTTGTCACTGATATTTTTTCTTTGACAATTAAAAAGTTTGAAGATCATCTTCAGGGTTACTGAGAGAGAGAGTTGGTTTGTCTATATTTCTGTCATGCTCAGCTCTCTGGAGCATGGCCATATGTTAGGCCAAGCAGGCATCTTTTAATCAGACCACCAGACTGAACACAAAATGTAATGTATCTACTAGAGCACTTGCATTATAGTCACATTTCTGTTTTACATGTATATGAATATAGAATTACCAGAAAATGTATAAATTGAAATGTAAAGATTGTAGTTTCTTGAATTATAAAACTCAAATGATTAATAGATACAGTGTTAAAAGCGTCAGCCATCATAGAAATTTAGAGAAAAAAAATCAATTTCAGACATATATTCGTTTGACAAAACAAATAAGCAAATAAAATTACATACAAAAAGCAGTGCATAAAAAATTACTATAAGTTAAGAGTTTTATCAAAAATTTAATATGGCTGCAAATTTTTTTATTAGTTTCTTAACTCTGTAAATTAAAGATTAAGATAGTTAAATTAGATTTTAAATATATAGAGCTTCTGGAGTAAATTTTTCCCATATGAAAGAATCTTTTATATGGGAAATATTAACTCGTAATTAATGAAGGAAAATGTCATATTAAAATACTAGAATTTCAATATGTGATCTTTCAGTTTTCATTTATTTATTCTTTATCTCAAACAACGTAATAAAATGCACCTGTAAAAATTGCATTGATTCTTCGATTTTCTCATGTATTATAGGTTCTTTATTTCGTGTAGTTTATCGGAAGAGCGTTTGAAGATGTACCTGTAAAATATAAATAAACTTTATTTCATTTCTTGATGTGATAACATGGCATCTCCGCAACACTGATTACCTCTATCTGCCCCTGCCTCACTATCCCTTTCCATGCATCTATATACCTTCTCACAAACATATGCATATATATATATGGGAGAATGTACGAAAAAACAACAACAGACGAGGACAGGTGGTGTAAGCAACAAAAGGATGTATTAGTATGACGCTCGGGAATACGGAAATTCTTTAACGTTTCGAGCTTCGCTCTTCAACAGAAAGAATACGGAGACAAGGAGAAAAACACGGAGAAAAAAAATTGAATAGTGTTCAGTCAACGGTCAATCATAGTAATGGCTGACCGGAAGTTAGAAATTTTACACAGGAGAGCTAAGAAAAGGGGGAGATAACAAAGGGGGAGAAAGAACGTTGATCGAAGAACGAGGGGCTGTGTGTGTGAGAGATAGAATGCTGGTGATCTTGACGTATGTATGTGTGAAAATGGGGAGGGGAGAAAGGAGTT
>NC_068989.1:47589280-47590660 GCF_001194135.2 Octopus bimaculoides | reverse complement strand
ATAGGAGTGTGAGTCTGTGTGTTTGTAGTGGATGGAGGTGCTAAGGGCGGAGTGAAGGATGCTGACCGAAATGTCGAGAAAGGGGACAGAGGTGTCAGAGATAGTACAGCAGAAGTGGAGGGCAGGATGGAAAGATTGAACGAAAGAGAGGAACGAGTCAAGATGTTCGCGGGAGAGTGAGGTGGCACCGATACAGTCGTCGATATAACGACCGTATAGTTCGGGAGTAGGACCAGTGAAACTATATATATATATGTATATGCGTACGTGTAGACAAACATACACGCACATACATTTAAGTATATCAATACATAGTTTAAATAGACAAAATTCATTTGGGACCGAACGATCATCGCACGTGGAAAGAAAGCTAAACATTTGTCTACGCGGAGATTAAAGTCTACGTTTACCGAACGTCTACAATTACCGTTTACCCGACGCAAATATATTTTATCATGTATAAACATATATTTTCAAAACATTTTTAAACATCCGCTAGTATTACGTTTATTCATTTTATATGTTTATGCGAAAATATAAATAAAATCTACTTCATGGATAGACTCGTGTACACACAAACATGCTTTATTATACCTACACATTTATATATATGTATATATGTATATGTGTATATATACATACATATATACCTATACATACACATAAGTATATATGTATATGCGTACACACACACACACACACACACACACACACACACGCACACACACGCACACACACACATATATACAAGGTACGGTTGTGCGTGTGTGTGTGTGTGTGAGTATGTGTGTGTACTTGCAGGATTTGAAATTTAAGTAATTCTATCTGAATGTGGGTGATCCTGTGTAGCCAACACAAGCTCCTTGGAAAGCGATGTATAGTATTTTCAATTTTAACTAGAATTACTCAAATAAATAAATAAATATTACTTTATCAGTTACGCACTTTCCATGTTTGCATTCAGCACTCACATGTACCCGCACACAAACACACAAACACAAATACACATATATCCATTCATCTATCCATACATACATACATGTATGCATAAGCTTATACATACAGTAATCCCTCTACTATCGCGGGTGTTACGTTCCAAACACCCCCGCAATAGGTGAAAATCCGCGAAGAAGAAACAGTACTGTACTGTATATTTAAAAAAAATATTTTTATAATTTGTATATATTTATTGTAATATAAATGCAAAACAACACCACAGAGGAATCGATGTAAGCTTAAATAATAAACTGCGATGAGTGAACCGCGATATGGGGAATGATTACTGTATATATATATATATATATATAGATATATATATATAAGTAATTCTTGCAACTGACGGGTATATTTTAATATACACACGTAAAAACACACATGTAC
>NC_068989.1:47585765-47588660 GCF_001194135.2 Octopus bimaculoides | reverse complement strand
TATGTGTGTGTGTGTGTGCGTGTGTGTGTGTGTGTGTGTGTGTGAGTACATGTGTGTTTTTACGTGTGTATATTAAAATATACCCGTCAGTTGCAAGAAATATGACTTGATAGCGAGTGCCATGCTATCATTAAATTTTGTATATACCCGTGGAATCGCGAACACATAGAGTTATACTCTCGGCATTCCTGCCTACCATCGTATGGAATAACTAAGATATGAAAGACAGAGGTACACAAAACTCGGTTTGTACTCATCTTCACCTGACTTTCTGGACCAAATTGAAAGAGATTGCCTCTCTCGTGTGTACATGAGCCACTTGAGGAATTGAACCTCAAAATATATGATAGTGAGACCAACGACCTACTTATGCATGCATACCCAAGCGTAAACATATACTGGTTATTTATTCTATCATTGCTTACGTATATAATGAGACGACGTCGTCTATATTCCAGTACACAAGCACAAATGCATACGCAGACTCATAAAGGTACGAAAACCCGCTTAAATAATGCATTATGTGTGTGCGTGTATATACATATGTGTGTTTGTGTATCTGTGTGTATGTGTATGCGTGTGTGTGTGCGTGCGTGTGTGTGTGTAACCTCAGTATACGCGTTTGAAATAACATTAAATAGAAATTTCCTATCAATATAACGTATGCAAATTATTGGGTTATCCCATAAATAAAGCATTTCTAAATACTTATTTTGTTTTTCAACATTAAGATAAAGTTCTTATTTAATCTAAAATATACTCTCCTTCATTTTCTGCAATGCTCTTACATCCAGTAGACATGCAAGGCCCCCTCTTCAAAAATTCTCTTGTCCACGACGAAAAATACTCCTCCAGTACTGTTCTGACCTCGTCTACAGAATTCATATTTTTTCCGCCCAAATGATTTTGAAGACTGCAGAATAAATGATAATCAGATGGGGCAATGTCCATCGAATACGGTGGGTGGGGCATTGTTTTCCATTAAAATTGCTCCAGCCATTGGAATGTCATCCACGCTGTATGTGGCCGAACATAATCCTGATGGAATAATATCTTTCGTCTCGAAACCAAAGATGGACGTTTTTCTTCTAGTGCTGATTTAAGTCGCTCCAGCTGCTCGCAATAGATCTCCCTTGTCATCGTTTTGTTTGGGTCTAGAAGTTCAAAGTGAACGAAACCTATATATATAACAACACCTTACGTGAGTGAAGACCTTCATTAGCTTGGGGTGCCGGTGTTTCTCCTTTCCCTAACCACCATCTTCGTCGCTTCACCTTTTTATAGAGAACCCATTTCTCGCCATCAGTCACTATTCCGTGCAAAACAAGGTTCATTCGAGAGACGTGACACCAAAGAAGAGCACACATTCACTCTCTGTGCAGGATTAGACTCGGAAAGTTTGTGAAGAACCCATTGACCTAATTTGCTGACCTATTCGATGGCACGCAGATGTCGATGAATGGTTGAATTATCATATCCAAGCTTCTCTGCTAGCTCCTCAACTGTTACGATTGGATTTTGTTCCAGCAGGGTTTGCAGGACGTCCGCGCCAACTCTACAAATCTTTCAGGTAAAATTACTAACTGCTTTTATAGCAAGTTGATGCAGGTAGTTTATTCCGCCCCCCTCCGACTTTCAGTTCATGAATTTGAAAAAACCCGCATTTTTTATGGTTTGACCCAATAGTTATATGTATATCTAAATATACGTATGCATATGAATGTATGAAACTCATGCTCGTGTTGTGGCTATTGTAGTTAACACTGTGTTACTAGCAGGCAGTTCAAACCGGCGGAACTTAGAAGTCACTTTCCAACATTGTTTTTGAAACACACACATAGACACACACACACACACACACGCGCACACTTTCTCTGTCTGTCTGTCTATCTGTCTGTCTATCTGTCTCTCACACATACTCTCTCCCTCTCTCTGTCTCACCTACACACAAACTGAAATAAAAACAAACACACATATAGATATGTACACAGCCTCAACACATTTATACATATAAATACGCACGCGCGTACACATTCATGCACACACACACAGAGACACAGACACACACACACACACACACACACACACACACACACACACACTCACGTACACACGCAAATAAGGTTCTACTTTAAGTGTATCTGTGTATCATGGTGCCTTTTATATTCTTGCAAATACTGTCTTCGATGAGATTGCACTCATTAATCACCATCATGCAAAGCGAGAGATTTCATTTCCTTTTTACCGAAATATTCGACATAATGTAAATTAATTTAATATCACTTTCATTTGCAAAATAATTACAAATTGACATTTATCTTTTGATTAATCTATTTTAACTATTTAAAAATTTTTCTACTACTTTTGTCAATTTTTCAGCTACAATAACATGAACTTACATCATTGAATCACTGTAAAGTGACGGTGATGTCAGTGAATAAGGATGGATTATATGTTAGAATTAAAGAATAGACATGAAATTCTAGGAAACGGAGAGGAAGCAAACTATGCCATTTAATAATTAGGAATTATTTAAGGAGGGGAGCTGGCTGAATCATCAGCGCACTGGCCAAAATGCTTAGCGACATTTCGTCCATCTTTACGTTCGTTGTTCAAATTTGCGAAGGTCGACTTTGCCTTTTATCCTTTCGGCATCGATAAAATAATAACAAGTTGAGCATTGGGGTCGATGTAATCGACTAGCCCCATTTTCGAATTTGCCGGCTGTGAGCCAGAATTTGAAATGAATAATTGGAGAATATGGTTCTTGTTGTCTCGCTTTTGAGACATGGTTCCTATGGGATATTGATTTAAAAAATTAAAACCGTTTTGCTCTCACAACAAGATTTTTCACTAACTGAAATCTCCATTAAAAAAAAAAAAAAAAAAAAAAAA
>NC_068989.1:47583896-47585755 GCF_001194135.2 Octopus bimaculoides | reverse complement strand
ATCAAATGCAGTCTCGTGAATGGATCTTGAAATAACTTATGAATCTGAAAACAGATTTTCAATATTATTTCAAGTAAATTGCCACTAGAAAAGCGCATATAAAACCATCAAATTATAAGCCTTCAAATCTCTACATTATTTACATTGGATGGATATGTGTCCCCATCTTGTTTGTTGTTACCACAACGTTTCGGCTGATTTACTCTCCAGCCTTCATCAGTTGTCCAGGTAAAATTTTGAACCCGACTCTGGGTTCTCATTACGAAGGTGTTTTTTTTTTGCTGATGCTATTATTATTATTAATATGCCTGGAATTGAACTCACACTCTTGGGGGTAGTAGCCCACGCTCTTAACCATTACGCTATATGCCCATGAGTAATCATAGGGTGAATTTTAGGGTTTATAAACCTAATATTTTTGTATCCTTCCTTAATACCGGTTCCCATATTCTACTCATATCTATACTAGGTCTGCTTAGGAGGTTATTGTGTCCTAACATGTGTGCTGCATCTTTTAGTTTTCGTATTTTCTAGTGGTACTCTCTGTCTATTATTTTAACTTAATCCCACAGGCGAAGGTGGTCTCCGCTTTTCCATATATGAGCAGCTACACCAGATTTTTCAACATCTCCTCATGTTACAGCTTTACGATGTTACTCTACCCTTATTTTGAGTGGGTGGCATGTTTCATCTTTGTATAACCTACTACAACAGCAAGGGAGGGTGTACATGCAGTATTTGGTCATATTCTCTTTTATTGGTAGTTTTACTCGAAGGAGCTATTTGCGAAGTGTTGTATTATTACTCTTGAATACCGTCCTGATGTCATATGGACTGCATATCTTTTGTATCTTTTCCGATAGGCCTTTCACATAGGTTAGATAGATTCTCCTCTTCCTAATTGGAGTGGATAGCATGTTTTTGGAGTAGTTGTTGATTAATAGATCGTTACTGAGCTTGACCATTCTTCGTGATGTGTATCAGGATCGCTAATTATATTCTTATATTCGATGTTTTAGGCACTGAGCAATCCTAAAGCATCGCACAAAGTTGCGAAATATCCCTGATGTCTTCTGCTATATTTATGGATATTACACTTTACCGAAGTAGTGAACCAATATCACAAATTTTAGGAAAGAAGCTTACCTTACTATGGCATAAAACTGGGTGAGCAAGAGAAAGCCATTCGTTGAAATATTGGGACAGTATCTATTTCAAATACTTAAGCAGAATGTTTCCACCCCTTTCTTGTGGGAAAATAAAAAGGTAGGTGTTTTCAACGGGATACAGATTATGTGGCTATTGAAGGACCAGTAATATTTAGAGACTATGTCTGGTGTGACATGCTTTTGCTGCGGTTGTGTCTAATTTCCCAGGGAACAGGAATACGTCAAACTATGAAGATCTCGGGCAGACATAAGTGTAAAAGGGGCTGGAATATGAGTGTAAAAGTGCATTTTCATCACTGATCTGGACTACTTCCTTGAAAATCATTGTGCAATAGGTAATGAGCAAGGAGAAACATTCCGTCAAGACATGAGGGCCATGAAGGTTAGGTATCAAGGTAGGTGGCGTACAAATATGATTGCTGATGATTGCTGATGTCTGCTAAGAGACTGTCGTGATGCAAGTCATTCACGCAAAGCAGCAAAGAGAGAGTTCACTCTCTTAGTACCTGAAACTCCAGCTTGACAGAAATATCTTCACTAAGATGTGTAATTAAACATTATGTGTAATATATTTGCTAAACGATAAAAAAAAACTGTTTGATTTGTGTTTGTTTCTTATTTCAGTAATAAATTCACTGATAAAATTGACATTTTTTGGTCAGAAATGATTTCTAGTTTAACAAAAAACTT
>NC_068989.1:47582349-47583356 GCF_001194135.2 Octopus bimaculoides | reverse complement strand
ATATATATATATATACCTATGTATGTATGCATATATATACATATATATATTTAGTGTGCTTTTAATTATTAATTTTTCTATATGTGATAGTGGATTTTCATCGCTAAGTTCTTGAAACTTGGTTATTTTCCCTAATACTATATATATATATACCTATGTATGTATGCATATATATACATATGTATGTATGTAGGTATGTGAGTACGTATGCCTATATATATATATGTATTTATATGGATGTATATAGCTCTACATACACATATGTATGTATATTATATAACATTATAATATTTCATAATTATATTTAAGATCCTAGTTATATGGAATTATGTTTTAGTAATGTCGTCGAGGGCGTCACTCTTATATATTCATGCAAATAATTTAACATGTAAATTTTATCTTGTTCTATCGGAAACACACATTTATCCTATTACATTTCTTCTTTTCTATCTTCTAAAATACGTTCTGACAATAATAGCTAAATTTTAACGTACGATTTGTTTTTCATAACCACGAAATCTATTTAACCGTTAGTCTATTTAAACAAAACGTAAAATTTGGAGACAGTTTATTACTGATACCATCGTATGAATAGAACACATTTCTACAAAAGCATCCATTTTCTTTCCTTTATCTTTGTTATAAATGTATACAAATTACAATTTTAAATATGGTCGTGTTCTTTTAGAAAGTATTCAAGTATTGAAATATGTGAATTGAGTAATATAGACGTAAGATATTTTAAACATGAAATATATCAGTTTTTATTTGCTCCAGCTTAACGGAATTTTAGATGATGATATAAAAAGTGGTAAATAGCTAAAGTTTGACATTTATGGTAACTGAAACGATTTAATTGACTTTTGTATCAAAAATTTAACGTTACTAATTTCTAACTGCGTGTCTAGTTATAGCCTTCCTAAGTACGTATATGCATACATACATACATACATACACATAAACGTGTGTATATATATATATATATATGTGTGTGTGTGTGTGTGTGT
>NC_068989.1:47580912-47581477 GCF_001194135.2 Octopus bimaculoides | reverse complement strand
TATATATATATTATATATATATATGTAGATATATATATATATGGGTATATATGTGTGTATGTATATATATATATATATGTGTGTGTGTGTGTGTGTGTGTGTGTGTGTATCCGAAGAAAAAGAAGGCACGAGTCAAAAATCGGAAAAATGCTATTTAGTCTTATCGCCCCTATCAGGTTTCATTATTTGTCATGAAACGCTGAAAGGGATACGCAAACACAGGTTCACATGATTTTAACCTCGTCCACACATACATTCGCGCATGCTCCATTCATACATATAACCAAGCGCACACGCCATTCTTACATACACACACAGGGACTTATGCACCCTAAATCAGTCGGGTCACTATCATTATCGATCCAACACTAAAAGTCTTCCTTCCAGTCACTTAATCATGTTCAGCCGTTCATCCGTACAAATATTTTCTCTCACGTATTTTTCGTTCTCTCTCCATTTTTCCTACATTCTTTTCTGTCGAAGAGCTTAGGCAGGAAACAGTTAAAGACTATTTCATTCTTCCAGTGTCTTAAATTTTGTTTGTTGCTCCCTTACCTCCCCTGGT
>NC_068989.1:47577054-47578639 GCF_001194135.2 Octopus bimaculoides | reverse complement strand
TCTTTCCTTCTGTTTATTAAAAATAGATACTAATTAGATACTAAATATGGTATGATAACA
Source organism: Octopus bimaculoides (assembly GCF_001194135.2). NCBI lineage: Eukaryota > Metazoa > Mollusca > Cephalopoda > Octopoda > Octopodidae > Octopus > Octopus bimaculoides. Next base: position 47,578,579 of record NC_068989.1, on the reverse strand, counting down.
GTCTCTGAGTGTTTAGTCGAGGTCGGTTTATTGGCTTTATTTTTGTTTGTTTTAGTTTTCTATTTGCATTTTTTGTTTTTGCTTATATCATATACACTTGTTTCTTTTTATTTTAATATAATCAGTTCAAATCAGATGGAATTTATCGATGGGAATACTTTTGGCCACTAAAGTTTATGCATTAACACATACAAAGCTTTCTATGCTGGAAGGTAGAACTGCACACACACACACACACACACACGCACATATAAATATACACACATATAAATATATGTACATATATACATATATATACGTATGTATATACGTATATATATATATATACATGTATATATACATATATACATATACATATACATATATATATATATATATACAAATATATACACATATATATACATATGTATATATATATTCACACATATATATATATACATATATACGTATATATACCTATTTATCTATCTAGCTTTCTATCTATCTGTCTATCTATCTATCTATCTATCTATCTATCTATCTATCTATCTATCTATCTATCTATATATATATATATATATATATATATATATATATATTATCAATAATAATAATGAAGAGTAATAATTAATTAATTAATTAATTAATAATTAATAATTTTACCAAGTAGTTCGGTGTGTTAAAAGAACCATTATCGATAAACTTATACAAACATTTTATAATTTCAAGCATAATTATAATTAGGGTTCAGCAAAATTGCTTCCCCACATACCGAAATTTAGAAATAGCAGTTAAATACTATTCCACTACCATAAGATATCTCCCAGACAGCAATACTCCCAACTGACGCAGGCAAAGAGAAAAAATAACGAATCCACCCAGCTTTGATCAACTATAAAAGCGTTTCTGGATTAAAGAGATGTATAATATCATTTTTACTCACTTATTTCCGTCTTCAGTATAGTAATTAAATTATAAATTTGACAGTACTAATAATTAAAATATGTATTTGACCAAGCGCCATCAAACAACTCATATCCAAAAACCAGTACTTCAGAATTTATATAGACGAATTTATTTAGACACATTTACAGAGACGCATTCCGAAATTATGTAAACGCATTCTTCCCACTCGTGGGTGATTAGGGAAGAATGCGAGTTCTCACTCGTTTTTATAAATTCTGAAGTACTGGTTCAGGCTTGCATAATATGTAATAGGAAATGCATCCGTTATGCAGACCTTTCTTAGTTAAAGCAATTTAGAATATACACATACGTACATACATACACACATACATACATACATACATACATACATACATACATATATATATATATATATATATATATATAGAGAGAGAGAGAGAGAGAGAGAGAGAGAGAGAGAAAGAAAGAGAGAGAGAAAGAAAGAAAGAGAGAGAAAGAGGGGGAGAGGGAGAGGGAGAGGGAGAGAGAGAGACAATAGCACAATCAGGGTACCCAAATGCGTAGCAGACGCAAAATGAAAAAAACTTGTTGAAAATGCTATTCTTGGTGTTTGTTGTAG
>NC_068989.1:47575041-47576517 GCF_001194135.2 Octopus bimaculoides | reverse complement strand
TTATGTATTCATATCTGTGCGCATATTATATAGAACTTTGGTTCCATTCAGGAGTTGATTTGGGTAAACATGCTTGCACTTCACTTACATTTCTTGTAATTGCCATTCTTTATGCTGGTGATAAATTCATAACTTGTCCATTTTTTTAGTGACATGTTTCCTTTGCTTCCCTTTGCTTTGCTTTATGCCTAGCCACTCTCTGTCTGTTCATCATCATCTTCTGCTAGTGAGAAGCCTGTTGTTCCTTGCACTTTACTCGATTTTGCTCCCTTTTCTTCGCTTTCTTTGCTTCATTCCTGATGTCTTCTCTTGTTAGTCTATCTCTCCTTTCCATGACATCCTTTTTTTATCTGTATCCCTTTTCTCTGCGTATCCTGTTATTTGCTTTTGTAATATTTCTTCTTTCTTCTTTTGATAATTTATATTGTTTTGAGCTGCTCTTTTGTCCATATTTAAATTTCTTGTAATATGCAAGCCTTTCAGCACCATCCATATCGCGAAAGTGTTGCGTAGGAATCTGCGTTGTAAAAGGAAATTATAAATATATAGTCAATAAGTATCTTTAGTACATATAATTCAATTTCAAATAGACATATTTGAAATAATATTTGGGCTTACATAATTCAAAATGCATAAATAATTCTAAAATTACTTCTATTACTTCTACTCATCAGAAAACAATCATATTATCTTGATGCAGCGGAAAGCGGACATTAGATCATTCTTTTTTATCCTCAGCAATTACTATACTTAAAAACATATAGTAATTTAAGTTCTCATTGCTGAAACTTGCTAGAATTTTCACACAATGGATCACTACGTATATACAATTCATGCCTTAAAAATGAAGGATATTGATTAAGAGAAACAAATGTTTTACCTTGTCAAATAATGATGTATGTCACCGGAAATGCTGAAAAAGCAGCTGAAACGTTTATACTCAGCATTTGAAGATGACTGAAAACTCAAAACAGCCTGAACATATATTGACAAATAGCATACCAAACTACAGTGTGTGTTCAGTACTTGCAGAAAAAGTAGAAAAAACATGAGTTAAAAGATCACCAAAGTCGCCTACATGAGCCCGCATTACTCTCCTGTCATAAGCATGACATCTGACCTCATAACTTTCTGGAATAGACAGAGCCAGTGTCTTTTATTTCACAACAGGTATGCCAGGGGTAGTCTTCAAATTCAAACCTCAAAACTTGATTTTACTTAAGTCGCAAAAACGCTCATTCTAATGCATTACATAGGTTTTGGGGAACTTTCTAGCAATTAATCATACGTAATTAACAGCAGCTATGAGGAGATCGTCCATTGATTAGTGATGTCTAAGCATGCTACATGTGAACCCTGAAATCAGTTGGTGCGTTCTTTTAGAGGTTACAACAATTTAAAGTGAGAAAACCATGACTGGGTACCCTGATTGTGCTATATAATATATGTATATATATATATATATATATATATATA
>NC_068989.1:47572244-47574714 GCF_001194135.2 Octopus bimaculoides | reverse complement strand
ATATATATATGCGTCTTTGTACACATTCACACACACACAGAGATTTATGTATGGGAGATGTTCGATCCAGTATTTAGATGCTATTACTCATAGCTTTATGTGCCCCCAGATCCACTATTCCCAAAAATATTTTTCATTCTTGAGTGCATATATATATATATATATACATATATATATATACACGCAGACACACATACACGCACACGTATTTATAAACAAAAGGAAAATGAATGCGTACGCATCAGATAGGAAGCGAGATATCCACGACTAACGTATTTGACACTACTGCTTTGAATAAGATATATAATTCCTTTTCCTCAGATTTTTTTTATTGCTATGAGCCATTTTGTGTATCTACTTACCTGTCTGTCTGTCTTCCTGTCAGTCTATGTTTCTCCCTGGCTGTCTAATTTATCTAGATTTTTTGTGTGAGCTTGCATGTAGATGTAGATGTTTATATATGTGTGTGCATGTGTGTGTTGTGTGTGTGTGTGTAAACATCGTGAGAAAGCAGTTTCCATTTGCCTGGTTCCCTAGTAGATCCCGCCTTGTAGACATTTTTTCTGCTGATTAAAACGATAGTGTTAAATTCTATTTGCCACTCATCGAATTCACGTATGTATATTTCTCTTTTTCTCATCGATTTTAACAAACTTAATCTCTCTCTCTCTCTCTCTCTCTCTCTCTCTCTCTGTCTCTCTCTCTCTCTTTGCCTATGTATTCTTTCTCTCCCTCTCTCTCTTTTTGCTTGTGTCTCTTTCTTTTATAACTTGTCGCTTCCTAATATTTCCCCTCCCTCTTCTATGCTGCTTTTGTTTTTGTCATGTTTAATGATCGCTAGGTGTTTGAAATTTTACTTGTTTTCCGTTTATTATTTTTTTATCTCTCAACCATAATTAAAATTTCTGTGCTTTCGCCTTTAACACTTGTTATATTATATATATTATAATACCCTAAGCAAGTCGTGATCGAGCTAACCTATGATAAAAAAATGATCACTATAACAGTTTTTCACGTCTGCTGTAGCTACCATTATATTGTATAATATGCATGCTTCGATAAGATGCAATTGCAAAGGATTTTGGTAGCTATTTTCTTGTAGGTCGAATGACGATTTCAAGGCTTCTTCCCGTAGTTTGTCGCTACTATTCGTGAAACGAAGGTCGGGGAAAATGTAATCCTGAGTTAGAATTGGCAGAATCATTAGAGCGACAGTTCCAATGCCTTGTGGTATTCTTTCCGCTTTTTCAAATTGCACGGGGTCAAACTTGCGCATCATTCTTTCGAAGTTGATAAGATATATTAAAAAACTGCGGTCGCTCTTCTCGACAAACCCAGCACTACAAAATTGCTGGTCTTGTGCCAAACTTAGTTGTTATGATGATGATGATAATGATAATGATGATGATAATAATAATAATAATAATAATAATAATAATAATAATAATAATAATAATAATAATTGCTTTTTGATTACATTTTAATTATATATACATCCATATTTATTCGAGTCCTCTGCATATATGCACGTTGCTATTTCTTCTCGGTTTCTCGCTGATGCATCAATAATCATTATAACTACGAAAGAAACACCAACACAGGACCATCAGCTGCGTTCAGTTAAAATGTAAATGATATAGAAACAGAACTCATCACAACGCCAACTAAAGAAGAGAATGAACGGCGGACAGCTAAAAAAAAAATATTATGAGATAGTTAATCTATGATTCACACACACTACTGTGCATCCCACCTACTCACAAAAAATGAAGAATACAATCTGCGCTACACAAAAGAAACGAATACCACCTGCCCTACACAAACAATATACAATGCAAAAACTAATACAAGAGAAGACTCAAGCGAAACTCCATAACAAAACATACTGATACGATACAATATCAATCCCACCGCCCAAAAAATGCAGAACGCACCAACCAACCAGAATAAAGGTGCAACAAATGATAGAATAGATGTCGAAAAATAATAGTGGTGATGACGATGGTGACGAACGATATCTTACCTCTGGTGGTGACAACGAAAATAAAGGGAAGGCCTTTCCCTCTGCAGTGATTCAGTAAAGATGCAGACTGACCAGAACTGTTATCCTAATACAGCATCAGCAGATGATAGGTTAAGGACGAGGAAGTGGACCAGTGAAGAGAACAGGATAGTGATGCTGTACTAATTAGAAAGTGAACCTAAACGAAGGGGGCTATAGCAAACGGATGTTAACACTTTGGGTTGAGAAGGGTATGTTTAAAGTGACTGAGCAGAGATTAGCTGATCAAGCTATTAAGAGAAGAAAGTGGATGGCAGAACTGGAGGTAGAAGAGATTTCATTTGTTTTATAGCTTTTGTTGTTTCTTCTTCTTCTTCTTCTTCTTCTTCTTCTTCTTCTTCTTCTTCTTCTTCTTCTTCTTCTTCTTCTTCTTCTTCTTCTTCTTCTTCTTCTTCTTCTTCTTCTTCT
>NC_068989.1:47569535-47571743 GCF_001194135.2 Octopus bimaculoides | reverse complement strand
TCTGTTATTATTATTATTATTATTATTATTATTATTATTATTATTATTATTAGTAGTAGTAGTAGTAGTAGTAGTAGTAGTAGTAGTAACATTGGCAGCAGCAGCAATAGTAGTTATTTATCTGTGAGAATATATGATGTATTTGCCATACGGGCAGTCGGAGTAGAAAATGGAATAAGAGTGGAACAGAATTATGACATTCCATCCTCATCAAGCACAAACAGAGAGAGAGAGAGAGAGAGAGAGAGAGAGAGAGAGAGAGAGAAAGGGAGAGAGAGGGAGAGAGAGATGGGCAAACAATATATAAATACATATACGCATACGTATGTGTATGTGTGCGTGAGTGTGTGTGTGTGTGTGTGTGTGTGTGTATACATAAAATGATATTAATGAAGATTGAAGATAAGGACGAAGAACTAAAATAGATTAACAGTGTAATGAAATTATCATTGCGAAAATGTGTGAAAGACCACGGGGGAGACATTGGATGAAAGTGTCACTTCAACAACACTGAACGAAAACGTGAATTCAACGGCTTTTGTTGAAATGTTACTTCAGTGGCTTTTAGTAAAATTTTAACGCAGCGATACTTCATAAACTGCTACCTAGAGGGGTTTTGTTAATACGGCGAACACACTGAAAGAAAGAATCAACAGGACATAGATAAATAATGAAGTACCGCAAATTACATGTTTATTGACAAAAGGATACACACCACACACACACACACACACACACACACACACACAAATTCATTCAGACATCTATACATATATAGATACAAACATGCATGCATACATACATATACACATACATTTATATATGCATACAAGCATGCATACATACATACATATTTACATATACATACATACATATATACATATATATATACACACACACACATATATATATATATATATATGTATGTATGTATATATGTATGTATATATATATATATATATATATATATATATATATATATATATATATATACTATGTATGTCCAGAAACACCACCTTCCGGGTGGTTTGCTGTCAGTCACTGAATAATATTTACACATCTGATTCCCAATTTCTATATTTTCTCTCATATGTTGCATCTAATTTCCTTTTGTATCCTGTATTTGTTTAACAACAATCCTTCGCTCAACAAATAGATTTAGAATAACAGCAAGCACTCAAGACTGTTAGAATATATGAAGAAATCAGATATAATGTTGACTTAGTCACGTAAACCTCCTCAGTATGTTGTGTATATACACATCAGAAGATATCGAAATTTTACATGACAGTGAGCTGAATACTGAATTGTACATGTAGTAAAATATTATATTCAAAAACTTCCTGAAGGTTCAAATGCATCTGACTGTGTAACTGATTATTTGCACTGCAATACTCTTCCGTCGATATACATATATGTATGTAACTGTATCTATGTTTATCGATTTTATACATCTATTCGTCTTACATATATGTGTATATACACACACACACACACACACACACACACACACACACACACACACATATATATATATATATATATAAATGGGACAAAAAAGCAACAGAGGGCATTAAAACTTTCGGGCAGATAGACGATACAAAGACGGACAAGAGAAACAACAATGAGAAGGACAGGTGAAAAAAGTCGGGTCGTTCTTGGCTTTTTTTCATAAGTCAAGTCCCAGAAGTGACGACCATTTCCGGCAGTTACACATGTGAGGGTTAGATCTGGTTACCCCTCAACATGTCTAAGTTAAAAGCATTAGACGCCTTTGTAAGAAAGGTAGCGAATATGTACGGTAACAAAGACAAAAAAAAACAAAAACAAACAAGCAAAAAATCGGAGAACATGGTACACAATTGCGAATAAACCACCAAGACATAACAACAGGCGGCTTTCTACTGAGAACGAATCAAATTGAGCTGGTGTGTATGAAATGAAAGCCTAAATGCAGGAACATGGGAGATGGACACAAGATGTGTTGACGGTCGGCAGTCAGACCAAGAAAGAAAGATCATAGCTGGCCAGACAACGGTCACGTGCAAGGAGGAGAGATAGGTAAGGGACAGCGGGATTGAAGGATTAGAAAATAAATATTTGTATATTTATATATATGTGTGTGTTTGTGTGTGTGTGCGCGTGTATGTATCTATATACATATATATATATATATATATATATACAAACCTACACACACACACACAC
>NC_068989.1:47556401-47569358 GCF_001194135.2 Octopus bimaculoides | reverse complement strand
TTGAAGAGCGCAGGCTCGAAACGTAAAAGACCTTCTCACCTTCCCGAGCGTTAAACTAACACTTGTGTTTGTTGTTTATACACCTGTCTTCGTCCTTTGTTTTTCTGTAAATTTCAACTTTATACATACATGCTTGCATACATACATACATACATACATACATACATACATACATACACACATACATACATACATAAATACATACATATATATATATATATGTGTGTGTGTGTGAGTGTGTGTGTGAGGTGAGTGAGTGTGAGTGTTATTTAAAGCAGATTGATTCGGCTCTAGCGCCATGAGTTATCACGGGCCTCTAACAGGAGAAATACAGGAAGCCGAAGATGACTACCGGAAAATAGGCTGCTATTGGTTAAACCGGGTCACTTGGTATTGTAAGGGTATCATTAGTTGCACAGCGATACTATTAATAACCTACATAAACACTCGACTACAGATGTACAGAGATAGGAGATGATATTTTATTATTTCTGATCATTATATAAACTTCCATAACACGAACAGTGCATATCTAAGTAAATTAACTATCGGAAACATATTGCAATCCTTATGTGCTATAACATCTCCAATAATGGTTATTTTTTAAACATTGTGCACAATAATCAAATATTTTAGTTAAAAGAAAATGAGACAAGTTTATATTTGTTACAATTTATGTAAGTAAATGAAAACCAATTTTCTTCAGCTTTCTATTTCTTCAAAATTACACAAGAAATAGAGAAGGAAACTGGAATCAACAAAATTTTTTTGATGCTGTCATAAACTCGCAATTTGTAGAAAATATTTTATTGATGTTTCCGTAGAAAATAGTGTCATGAAGTGCCTGAGAAAGAAAGAGAAAATACAGAGAGAGCTCTGTGTTAAAAATGCTGTCTCGTTGGGAATTAAAATTAGTTTTCTGTAGTTCAAACTCTGGATAATAAAAGACATTCATCACTACATTTGCAAAAAATATATATTAAAATTAGAATTTATAAGAATTTTTTTAGTCAAATTAATAATTACTTTCTTTTAGTTACATACAACTAATTAATAAGTAGCTTTATTTATAATAAAAGATACACACGCACGCGAACATGCGCGCGCGCAAACGCCCACACACACTAACACACGCACACACATACATTTGTATATTTTCTTTACCATGAAATTTACTTCCTACAGCATTAAAACATTCAGTGTTAACAAATAAATTATTATTTCCATCAGGTAGTATGCTTCGTGCGTTTCTTTACTGACGATCTGCAATCGAAACAGCCTTTCATCCTTTTGAGTAACATTCTAAGGCAGTTGATTGCTGATATTGTAAGAATGATAGACCAGATGCCACCGGTGCCTGTTTCATAGATATTTTAACACGTTGTCCGGCTAAACAACGCTACCTGACATCTTGGACACTTATCAGTGTCCACTTAGTTGTAAATTCGGATCCAGCCTATGATTTGAACACAGATTACTCCATCTTTCCCTCGGTTTTATAAGCTCTGTAAAGGGACATAGTTTCAGTCTACCCTGCTAACTAAACAATAGAAATTATCAAGAACAGGTCTCTATGCCTCGGATAGGAGTATTGTTATACAGAAATTGAGATTTCACCAAGACCACAGAATGGTCTTGTCCAAATCTCGATTCCTATAACCTAGGGTCGACCAACACTTGTGAGTGAAATAGAGTAGACGGAAACTCTATTGAAACTCGGAGGGTGGATACCTTTCTAATTATAAAATTACAACTGTTAGACAATGTCACGCTAATTCTGTCTGAGAAATCTTTTAAAGGTGAAACATGTCTCTTGAATGTTCGGTCAGAAAAACAGTAATCAGTAGCAGCTATCCATTTAAAGTTTCTCATTAAAACTAAGGTAAATACATCACCACCAATACCATCACTGCCACCGCCGCCGCCGCGACCACCGTCACCACGTCCACCGCAATAACAATAACTTCTTTGTATTCAAATTAATATAGGTGCCATAAATCTGATTGTAATGTTGTCTTTGTTGGGACTTAAATCCTGGTTTAGGATATTTCTTTGTATCTAAGTTCATTAAATCCAAATACATCTATTATTATGGGATTTATTTCGGTATTTCAGCGCTTGCATTTTGTTTTCAAACTCTCCATTTTGACGTGTTCACTCCCATTTTGGCAGCTTCCTCATTTTCTTTTTTCCAGTGACATATTCTCGTCTTTCGGAATTTCAGAATTCATATGTCGATAAGAATCTATTTTTGCTAATGATCTTTGAATTACAGTAATCCCTCAACTATCGCAGGTTTTACGTTCCAAAACTCACCGCGGTAGGTGAAAATCCGCGAAGTAGAAACAGTACTTTACTGTATATTTTTAAAAAATTATTTTCATGATTTGTATATATTTATTTTGTTATAAATGCAAAACAACACTACGGAAGAATCGACGTAAGATTAAATAATAAACTGCGATAGCTGAACCGCGATATGGCGACAGATTACTGTACCTTAATTACCTTAATTCCAGTTTCTGTAAAACAGAATATCGAAGAGTATAGTCACACTGTCATGCCATATAGCTTTTTTATGGCATTTGTTTTCATCATTTCTTTCCTGTGCTCATTCCCCACTTCTGATATTTACCTTACTTTATCGATTAAATTTTGTGCATCTATATTAGTCCTTCCTAAACATTTCCTTCATTTGACTGTCTTGTGCTATTAAGTAAATCTAAGACAATGATTCATCCATTTTTCTTATCGGTTTCTTTATCTAACGAGGTATTAGTGTTTTCTGCATTTTCTTTTTTTATTTCCTTTCGCGACTTTCTGAAGGTTATCATTTGCGGTGCACATCTTGAAAGTTTCCATGTAAAAAGAAATGATGGTTTCGTAGTCGTGGTGATGAAGACGTATTAAGTGTCATTCTACAGACAATTTTATAACGTAGCAGCCTAGTTTAGCATTTTGTTCAATGACTCCAATTACAAAGTGAAAGACAAAATGGAGATCCATTGCAATAATTTTCTATTAAGAATAGGCTTTGTATATTTAATTCTCTCCTTCATTTAGATCTATAGGTTTGTTTACCATATATTTATCATTCGTTTGATCTTGCCTCCACCCTATATAACAGAATTTACTGATAGCAAAGTTTTAGTAATTAATCAATGTTATACCTAGGTCCTTCTTTCCATTCTATGCTCTTTACTCATGCATTTGTTAATAAATAACTGATATTTATATCATTCTGTACCTATGCGATATCCCTTCATAATTTTATACTGCTATGTCCATATTTCTAGATATTCCTCTCGCCTTCGCGATTATATATTACAGCTAAATTTACTTGTAATCCCAGCAGACGGATAAAAATACTATGGTCTTTGTGATTAAGGTGGTTCTTCATCTCAGTGACCCAACTGGCTTCTAGATTTCAAGTTCAAGTATCCTGTAAGTTAATTTTTGATTGACGTTTGAATCTTTATTCTTTTCATGTCAATTCCAATTGTACATACACGGTATTCTCTGGCCTTGTTATCGGATTGTTATTTCTTTTCCCAATTTTCTATGTGGACATTCTCACCTTTGGCACATCATAGTTTGTCAAAAATCCTCGTTAGAAAACTCCTATTTCTCCTGCTATTGGCACTATATTGGTTCCTAAGTCTTAGATGTCGACAGGCTTATCCAGTTTCTTTCGAACTCAAGCTGATAACAGAATATAATCTCTCTATTAGACAAGGGACGGCAGTCCATCACAGATGTATAACCACACCGCCACCTGCATGAACTAAAAATACGTGAAAATTAAGTGCATTCGTCAAACACAACAGATCGTCCGATAGAGGAATCGAAATCACAACAAATGATGTTGAGCTAAATAGCACTAGCCTCTCGGCTATGCAACTTCTATTAGTTCCTTTCTGCATTGTCTCTACCTAGTTTGTAAAATCTTTCGGGGATCAAAATCGAGTCGTTTATTTTCTTAGAATGTAGAATTACATTACAGTACCTTTAGGATTTTAGGCAAATCTATTGTATTAATCATTCTTTGGTATCGGTAATTTCATTGTATGTGTGTGTGTGTGTGTGTGTGTGTTAATTGGTATGTTTGCGTGCGTGGTTTATTGCTGCCTTTCCTTACTTGTATATGATTTCTTTTATTGGTGTTGATATCATTAAGGACGGCAAGAATTTTTATTATATCTTCTACTTATCTCTGTATTCTTGTTCTCCATTTTGTTTACTCGGACTTAATGATATTGCTATAAGACAGATTTGGAAGAAATGCCTCCTTTCCTTTGTCACTGCTACTACTACAGCATAGATTATTTGATTTCTCCTTGTAATATTGAAATTGGCAACTGTTTGCAGAGATCTATAATGGTCAGCTTTACCTTTCCATATTGCTGTGGCTATTATAAAATTAAATTTTCCTTGCTACATAGGAAGTTGATTTTCTATCGATTTTAATTCTATAACTATTTCCACTTTTAGATTATTTTTCATATTCAATATTTCTAGCTTTATATACGTCTACTCTGAGATAATTCTCATATTCACTTGCATTCATATTTACGTTGGAGTAATTCTGTTTATCCTCGTGATTTACCTTCTCACTGTTTATAGCTTCAATGCTATTATTTAGTTGTTTATTTTCTTTTACTATTTTTTTTTCATCTGTTCTATTTTAATGCCTGGTATCTTTCTTTGGTTTTAAGTATGTAATCTTCTTAAATTATCTAGCCTGTCGGGATCCAAAGTTAATTTTAGAACACGTTGTGCAATGTAGTATTTACTCTGATAAACTCATGATCGTAACGGTATGTGATCGATTCCTGGAGAAGGTAGTGCGTTGAGACCTTGAGAACAGTAACAGTATTTCATTTCACCTTCGCTTCAGTCTAAATAAAGGATAATTTACGTCATGTTCCACTGTATCAAGTGCGGAAAAATACGAACAGGTGTTTATGTCCGCTCCCAACTACGAAAGACTCATACATATCGTCAAATCATAATTGTTTGCGATTGACGGCAATGTTGTCGTAGTTCCATTTCTTAAAGTTGGTTGTATCAATAATATATATATATATAGCATACACAAAAACACACATTTATACATACATGTAAACACACGCATACGTGTATATGAATGTGTGTATATATATATATATATATATATATATATATATATACATATCACACCAGTGTCCGTCGTTTTGGTGATATGAAGGTCCGCACACATTTTTCCATTACATTTTATTCACCGAATCCAAGTATACATCCTCTCTCAAGTTGAATAATTTAGTTTCCATATGCATTCTTCGTTCAGATTTATATTAGATGGAATCTATGAGATGTTGGCCTTGCTTGTGCGTCATTAGTGCATTTAAATATGATGGCCAGTAGGAGAATAATGCGAATATTTGCAATAAGTCACTTACATTATGCAAAGAGCCTCGTAGCTAAATTATGGGTGTATGGATAAGACGTTCACTTCTAAACGTCGTAGTTACCGGTCAGATGTTACCATGTTGCACATCTGGTAAATATTTCTTATCTCAACAGCCTGTCGAATAATGTTTTGTCAATGATATTTGTAGCATACCAACTCCGTAGAATACTGCTGAAAGGAGCCTTCCTAGGCTTAGGTGTTCGACTTAATTGAGTGTCCGGCTTGGGCCAATGGTCTGAACTTTGAATGATTTTGTTGGTGGATTTTACTCAAGGGCAGCAGTCGGACCACGTTTCTGCTTTAAGATTGACAAGATGTCTTTCTCCGACAAATCTCAGAGTCACAGATACATCAAAAGTGTGTGAGACCTGCTTTCTACCTCTGTTTACGCTATTTTTAGAAATAAGGTATTTTTCAATATTTTCATCGGATGGTGGTGATTTTCGTCGTAATTAATCCATCGACGTTAATGGTGTGTTTTCGAATCACACAGAAGTGTAGAGATAATTGTTGTTGCATCTAATAAGCTGTTGCTGCAACTGCATCATCGCCATCTCCTCCTCCTCTTATTCTAGACTGTTCGATGTAAAACTATTGACTTCCGGTCATTGTCCAACTCGTTTTACCGATGATTAGGAATTTTGCAACTGGATAATAAATAAGATCCCTGTCGGTTTGAGATGAACATCATCTCCTCATTGAATTAACGTATAAATTGTTGAGTATTCCGCAGACACATGTAGTCTAAATAAAATTCTCAGGCAGTGACAAGGCTATATTTTTGAATTTCAGGTGCAATTCATCTTTCAGGATTCTGTACAGTTTTTATCTATGCAATTTCATTCAAAAGGCTTGAGTCGACCCAAGAAAAAATTTTCTTCGAGATGCTATGCAGTGAAATCGAATCAGCGGCTTTGTGAAAGCTAAGCATACTTCTTGACTATTCAGTTTTTGGTGTATGTATGTATGTATGTATCTATATGCGTATTTGTGTGTCTTCACGACTGTGTCTTCCGCGCGCGTGTGTGTGTAGATGTAGACTTTCTTTTCAGTTGTATAATACTTGTGGAAGTATCAATAACTTATAACTAGATTTGCCACTGTACTTAAATTCACTGTAATTTCTTTAAAGTACATTACTAAGGTCAGTTAGAATATTGGCATAATAAAACAACATTTAGGGCAGCTAAAATTACGCGACCACTTCGGTGTCCGACCATTTTCGTAAGTGCTTGTTATTGGAAACATGTTTATACTCTAGAAATAGATGAACTATTGAGCTGGAAACGACTTAAATTATTTCAGTGTTTCTTACATATAACGATTCATATGTGTACTGTTGAAGTCTCACGTTGGCATATAGCCACGTAATTTTCTACGGGGGTACAGTCGATAAAATATATTTTAGCAAAAGATGATACTTTGTTTTATATATCCCTAAAGGACTAAGAGTAAAGAAGCTACAGGCGCTATTTGAAAAGGGTACGGTACGTAATTAAATGATATTTTTCTTCGCGCTCCAATGCCCACGTTTTTAGGTATTATACTGAAGTTGTTGCCGTGTTGTGTTGTATAATATATTGATGTGATGCAAACATGTTTTTACCGGTTGTACTCTGCAAAACTCCAACCATCAAACTTGTAATTCAAACACGTTCAGCGACATAGACCAACCTCGATGCCCCAATACATCTTTGATATTACCTCCCATCAGTCATTTTAGTCGCCTTGCAACTGGTCTAAGAATTCATGGACGAGAGAATGAGATGAGACGTCAAGCGCAAACCACCCTTACTATAATCCAAGTTCAGTATAACCAAGGACTCGATCTCTTTTTTCGAATCACAAAGAAACAACTGACATTTTGCAGCGGCAGTCGAGTTACCGCACGCCTGCAGATCATGAAATATCCTCACTGATGGACTTTTATCGCACAATATGTGTAAAATAAGAGAACTGCCAGGTATTTCCGTTCCGCCTCAAGCAGTGCAGAAACGGGGGTGTCTGGATCATCTACGCAACCGAAGAACGAATTGTCATGTTTTACAGATTTGTTACTGTAGCATAAGCCATGCAGTAGGTTGAAGTGTTGCCGTCAGAACATATGCATTGTTTATTGTTTCTAGGGAAGTGTTTCATCAATTAAATCGATATTAGAATACGTTGGAAGTTGCTTAATCACGCAGGAAGGGAATAGGAAGATTTGAGTCAGAAGGTATTAGGAAAAAAATTAACGTACTTGAATATTACTTGGAGTAACCAGTCCTATGTGGTAAGGTGGCAAAATAGTTGGCGCGCCAGATAAAATTCTTAACGGCATTTCGTCCGTCTTTACGTTCTGATTCTGAATTCCGCCGAGGTCAACTTTACTTTTCATCCTTTCAGTGTCAATAAAATAAGTAATAGTTCAGAACTGTTATCGATATAACCGACAATACCCCTCCCACAAAATTTCAGGCCTTCTGCCTATAGTAGAAAGGATTATTTTATCCAGTCCACCGCTGTAAGTTGGGCACGTTAATAATTTTATACAAACCCATCATTTTTATTGGCATACTAAACAAACAATTAAATGAAACTACACCGTTGATAGTTATTAATTTATTGGTTCCTGGTGGACTATTGTCAATAATGAATTTGGTCGTATTTGAATTCATGAATCCAATTCTTTAAGGCGATACCGTCTACGATTTTTGTCAATGTATCACTCGTACTTTAAATAGTAAATATGTTATATGCTGTTATATAGATAGTATAATTTAGCATCGCTGTCTGTTACATTGTGACGTCTCTTATGTGTTTATTAAGAGCAGTATATTGCAAACACGTTAGCGTGTCGGTGAAAAATGCATTGCGATAAATGATGTGGCTGTTTAATTCCTAGAGATCAACTTTGCTTTTCATCCTTCCCGGCGTCGATAAAATAAGTGCTAATCAAGCACTACAGTCGATATAATCGCCTCCTCTCAAATTTCTGGCCTTGTGCCTTTGTTAAAAAGATAATGCAATAATATATTAATGCTTCAAATTGATGTCAGTTTATATCTCAAGGTTACAATATATTGTGATAAAGTAATTATTGATTTCTTCTTTTGGCACAACATCACACTATAATATGAAAGTGGTCTAGTTCATAGAATCGACCTCGGTATATTTAATGGAATATAGTGTAGTGAAGTTTACTATAATATATTGTCTTTTAGTATCACGTAATGCAATGCTGTCTTGTGTACAGTACTGCAATATAGAGTTTGTGTAGGATAGCATAGAATATTGTTGCGTTGAATAGTATAAAAGAATGAAATGGCATGTAGTATAGTACAGTGAAAGCTTAGTGTGGTAAAGTGTGTTGCAGCCTCCTATAGTATTTCATTATCATCACCATTTTATGTTCAGTTTTTCATGCTTGTGTGGGTTTATTATACGACTATAGCAATAAGTGAAACTGCACTGTAGTGCAGAAAAATACTGTGGTGTAAGTATAATGCCGTATAATTGTGGTGCATGCTAGCGCATTATTATTATAGTACAGTGCAGTAGAGCTTAATATAGTTTCGTGTAGCATGGTGTATTATAGCGTTGTATGGTATAGAATAGTACTCCGCAACTGGTATGCCGCAGAACACAGGTGTACCACGAGACGATTCCAGGTGTGCCGCAGTGTTACTGGAATATAATATTTTTCCTATACCTTTAGTTATATTTTTTAGTTCGGGTATGCCAGAGAATTTTGAAAAGAATATAAGTATACCAAAAGAAAAACAAAAAAAAAAGATTGTGGAGCACTGGTGTCGAGTAGTGTCGTCTGGGATAGTAAAATGTATAAATGTATTGTTATGCAATATAGTGAAAATGTGGAATAGACTACAATGTCATTTATCTTTTATCCTTTTATCTTTTACTTTTTTTCAGTCAATGAATGCGGCTGAAGCACAGCCTTGAAGAATTTTTAATCGAATGAATTGTCTCTGGTACCTTCTTTAAGCGTAGTACTCATTCTATCGGTCTCTTTTCCCGAGCTGCTAAGGTACGGGCACGTAAACACACCAAAACCAGTTAAGCGTTGGTGCGGGACGATAACACACACACACACACACACACACACACACACACACACACACACACACACACACACACACACACACACACACACACTCACACACACACACACACACATATGGCGGGCTTCTTTCAGTTTCCGTCTACCAATACACTCAGAAGGTTTTGTCGGTCCGACGTTATTGTCGAAGAGGCTGAATATTGGTGCGTGACTTTTAGTTCAGCATATGAACCTACGGCTCGGGATGTCAACTTTGATCCACTTTTAGATACTGCGGTAAAATGTTCTACAGTTTAATGTAGCCTAGTATATTATACTGCAGCATATTATAGCATTTTATAAAGAAATGCAGGATTATACGGTATAATAGAGGCGATTATATAGCATTTTGATGCATCTTGATGCATATTGATGCATCTTGATGCATCTTGATGCACTTTAATGCAGTAAACTAATGCACAGTGCAAATTCCGTTGAATAAAATGGAAATAGGTTTTATGACGTGACTATAAAAATTGATCTTTAGCTGGTTTTCTCACCGTATAGCTTGTCCAGTAGCATTCTGTTGACTCATCACACCACGTCATTTTCCTGTGGTAAGGTTATTCGTTCTCAGATCTGTTAGTGATAACATTGTCTGAAATATACCTTAGAAAAAAACCCATCAGTTCTTGTTCCGCTTCATTTAAATAACCAAGCGAAAATTAATTTTGTCCTTGAAGCCCCATTCTAGAAGTCCGTTTTCCAGTTTGAACAGGGTTTTGTCGAATCTACAAATAGCATTACCCCCATTCAAACGTCCTCGCATAATAGTAGTAAGGGCCAGTCCTGGTACATGAAGGCCAGAGAAAATAGGTTTTTAAGAAAATATTCATCTGCTCATTTGGTTACATTCGAGGAAATACAAGTGAGGTTTAATATCGACTTTAAGAACAATATCAACTCTTTCTCCTATAACTGATGAGCTGTCTCTCAGATTCTATTTTGTTAAGTCCATGCTCTAACTAATCGTTTGTGATTTATGGTTATTTCATACCAAATGATCCCCTTCAAACTTTGCAGGAATTTGTTCCTGCTTGAGTAGTTGTTCACATCGGGTCATGATATCGAGAGACAGTTTCCAAATGGAGTGTGCAGGTCGTCAACTTCTAAAAGCGTTGCTGTAATGCCATTACCAGCTTGAAGCTATAGTAAATGCCATATACTGCATTTGACAAACTTCCACGAATGCCATTCCAGTATCAGTAAGTGCCTTATTGAAACAATCTTTCTTTGCCAACTTTTATGTTTTACATGAGGCTGTGATATGTCATTCATCAAATTTTATTCATATAGGCAAAGGTGTGGCAGTGTGGTAAGAACCTTGCTTCCCAATCACATTATTTCGGGTTCAGTCCCACTGCATAGCACCTAGTTTGTCTGCTAAATTGATCCATGTAGTATTTCTTGATTTAGCATTTAATCGATGCCATATTCTATACCTGAAGGCAACGAGACTTGTTGCAAAAAAATTATCTAAGTTCCGGGAAAAAATTCCACGCACACAATACTATTCTATATATTGATATACTATCGTTGTACTGATATTGAATATGAGGTTTTAATTCTAAAAGCATGGCTCCAGGTTCAGTACCACTGCATGGCACCTTGGGTAAGTGTCTTCTACTATATCCCTGTAAATGGATTTGGTACACAGAAACTGAAAGAAGCCTGTCGTGCATATATGTGTATGTGTGTGTGTGTTTGTTTCCCATCTCTGCTTGAGAACCGGTGTTGGTGTATTTAGGCTCCTGTGACCTAGCGGTTCGGCAAAAGAACTGGTACAATAAGTACTTGGCTTTAAAAATAAGTATAAGTCTTTGGGTCGATTCGTTCGACTAAAACCCTTCAAGGTGGTGATCCAGCATTGCCGCAGTCAAACAACCGAAGCAAGTTAAACAAAAATAGAATACAGAATACAGTCCTAAAACTCAAACATCATAGTACGTCTGCTGAATTTATATATGTATCATTTCTTCATCCAGCGTTTAACCGATACCATATTCTATACCTGAACTCAACGAGACAACTTAGTTGATATTTACTGTAAGTTCCGGGAAAAAATTTCACGAATGCAATATCATTCTATATTCTGATATATTATCTTTGTACTGATATTGAATAAGAGAAGGTTTTTAATTCCAAAAACAGAATAATAGCAAACATTTGTCTTGGAGTGCATTTATACATATCAGATACACTTTACATCTACCTCTGAAGTATTATGAGGAAGAAATAAACGTCTTGATTCCACTATATTTATTCTCGATATAATAAAAGTTGCTAGCAATTCTCTTGTATTTCTTTCTATTAAGAAAAGAGCCTTCTACCTACAAGCTGCCTTATAAAATGATATGATATATTCTCATCCTGTGTCAGAAAGACGCTTAACGTCTAACTGTAATCTAATTATATTTCTAACGCTGTTAGCGACGGGTAGCATATTGCAGAAACATGAAGGATGGTTTAAACATTCTGTGTGCATACTTAGGGATATTCAAGGAATATTGTGAGATCATATAAGTGCAATTATATTGCTTCCAAGGAATTCGTCCTTCGTTCATATTGGATTTATACTTAAGGAAATGTGAAAACGAATCTCTACACGCAGTTGACTTGAAATTCTTTGATGATTCGAATATCAAAAGAAATTTAGGAATATTATATTACACGTTACACACACACACGCACACATTCTCTGTCTCTCTGTCTCTCGCTCTCTCTTTCTGCCCTCGTACTTTCACGATCTCTCTCTCTCACACACGTACACGCACACACACATACACGCATACACACACACACACGCACGCAGAAACACACACACACATACACGGAAACACACACACACATGTATAACCTGAAAAAGATCTTTTCTTTAATAAAGATTAGTAATTATATAAAAGAATAAGCAATCTTTAAAAAAACAAGCAGTTTAACACAGTCTTGATGGAACTTAATGTTATGTAAGCAGTTTTTAATTTCTTCTTATGATGTTAAATGAAATGTTCTTAACTGATTGACCTTTCCTGAGGAAAGATACCCTGCAATAGTAATAATGTAACTCATGTTGCTGTACAGCATTCGCATATGCTGATTTTTTTTGTTAATGCTAACGTATAACTGGGAGTTTAATTTATACCTGATATAGCGTACACACACACGTGCACCCACACACAAACACACACACACACACACACACACACACATGTGCACAACCCCCCCCACATATATATATGCATATATATACATATATATATGTACATGCACACAGGCACAAATATAGGGAAAATGCCAAAATCACATGTGGATTTGTATATTTTCACCTGCATGTGTGTGGATAATATATGGTATATTAATTCATATATTTCATGTATATATGTATATATATTTATGCACATACACACACACA
>NC_068989.1:47553281-47555904 GCF_001194135.2 Octopus bimaculoides | reverse complement strand
ATAGATAGATAGATAGAGAGAGAAAGCTAGAGGTAAATAGATAGAGAGAGAGAAAGCCAGAGATAGATAGAGAGAGAGAGAGAGAGAGAGAGAGAGAGTGAGATGGATACAAAGAGAAAGTAAGAGGGAGTTAGATAGATAGATTGATAGACAAAAATATAGATAGATAGATAGATAGACATAACACAAATACGGACCAAGAGATATAGGAAAATAGATATAAACGCAGGCACACAAACGCACACACACAGACACGTACACACAGCCAAATACATAATCTTTTCTTTCTGTGTCTAACCTCACTAGCACAAAGAAAATTAATCGCACCCATACACAACGTCGTTATCTATGGTGTCATCTTTTTATCAAATACCAACGCGACGCTCCACGTTTATCCCTTTCCCGTTGTAGATAGGAAAATAGATAAATATTTCTATACAGTATTACACTGATACCAACACATTGAAAACAACGCATGCGCACTAACATACATACGCATGCAAATGTAAATTTCTTCAATTGCAATATTTGTGTCAATATTAGATAAGGCTTATCATTTGGGGATTTTCCTATTAAAGTTAAACCTAACAGATTTCGAATTTGTACAAACGTCATGCTTTTTCTATACTTCTGAATTATGTGCCACGTGGTACCAGCAGCTATATCATGTGGCACTTATATGGTCTTATATGGTTATTAAGTAAACATATTTCCACTTCCCTGTCTTTCTCTTTCTCTTTCCCCCGCTCTCTCTTTCTATCAGTTTCACTCATATTCTTCGTTCCTATCTATTTCCCCTACACACGTACACATGGAGGTGTGTGTTGGCACTCCGTCGCTTACGACGTCGAGGGTTCCAGTTGATCCGATCAACGGAACAGCCTGCTCGTGAAATTAATGTGCAAGTGGCTGAGCACTCCACAGACACGTGTACCCTTAACGTAGTTCAAAGGGAGATTCAGCGTGACACAGTGTGACAAGGCTGGCCCTTTGAAATACAGGTACAACAGAAACAAGAAGAAAGATTGAGAGAAGGTTGTGGTGAAAAAGTACAGCAGAGTTCGCCACCATCACCTGCCGGAGCCTCGTGGAGCTTTAGGTGTTTTCGCTCAATAGACACTCACAACGGCCGGTCTGGGAATCGAAACCGCGATCCTATGACCGCGAGTCCGCTGCCCTAACCACTGGGCCATTGCGCTTCCACACACATGGAGGTATATATGTATATACTAACAGAGATACCCAGCGTTGCTCGGGATTAAAATGGCATAGTTTGTACGTATATTACAGTTATGTTGAAACAAGTGGTACGGGAAAATGCAGCATTGACGACAAAACATTTGTGGAGTAAATGTGATGGGCTAATTCAACTAAGTGACATGTCATGCATCCGTTTAGAAGAATCCAGGCCCTAACCTGTCATGGAAAATTGTAGGTGTGTGATTTTTGAACGCAGTGGAAAGCAGTCAGTGGATATACTCTCCTTTGCAGCGGTCGGCGCTGCATCTAACTTGATCGTATGGTTGACAGTCGAATCAATAAAACTGTCCGATGATCGGGAACGTGAAACTCAGAGTAACAGTCTTTTGTTATATTTCTGCTGCTTTTAAATAAAGCATATTACTCTACCTCTGGTATTTGAGTACTCTTTTTTCCACCTTGTTGCACATTTTATGTGCTTACTCCGGTATATATATACTCCGGTATATATATTCCGGTATATATATACAGAAATGCACATATAAATATATACATGTATGTGTGTGTATGTTTGTGAAATTACATATATGTGGCTGTCTGTGTGCATGCTTGTCTGGTAAAATATGAGTGGAATATACCAAAATATTGTGTAGTGACCTGATTATGTTAATAATTTGTAAAATCAAAGAAGAAATTGTTGTGGTACTCACCTATAACTGCAACATCATCTCCAGTCCCACTCCCCACCACCACCACTACCACACACAGGCGTACTCACACACAGGCGTGCTCACACACATATAGACCAACACAAATATAATCAGGTATACACAAGCAAATTCAAGGATCACTTCCAATAAAAATTAACTCATATTTAGAAGTTCTCGCCATCAAAAGCGAAGCATTAAGAAGACATAAACGAACAGTTGCTCTTTGGTCATATTCTTCAGTCAGAAATCTTGTCAGTCATATGGATCTGTTTTGTTCTTTGGCTGATAACAAATGACAAATGTAGATAACCAGTGACGATCTACAAGATCTTATAGTGGTGTGCCTTGGCAGGAATCTGTCCTTGAGTAAATGTAAAGTATGAGATTTTGCGTATCCTTTGTGGTGTCAAAAATTAGTTTGACATAAATGTATTCAAATCAAGTGATAGAATACTATTGTCAAAGACTCTATCACTTGCTTTGATTACATTTTTGTAAATTAGTTTTTGACACCACAGAGGATACGCGAAACTTCACATTTTACTCTTGAAAATCATTTTAAATAAGTGAAACCGGTTAGGTTAATAAATATTTCTGAAATACTCCTGCATTTTCAAATTCTTTTCCTTATATTTTTACTCATGGGTAACACCCAGTTTTATTTTGTTGCACACACACACACACACACACACACACAAAAATTTATATATATA
>NC_068989.1:47545070-47552988 GCF_001194135.2 Octopus bimaculoides | reverse complement strand
ATATATATATATATATACATGCACGACTAGACCCCCCCCCCACATATATATGCATACACTTACGGAAATTATATAGAATCCCTCGTTGGGTGAATTTTACTTCTACCTAAAATGCTGCACTACGTCACGCTAATTCTACCATAGAACTACATTAAGTAGACGCGTCTGTGGCATTTTCAGCCACTTGCAGGAAAATTCGAGACAAATAAACTCACATGCTCTAACCACTGAATCCTCCATGTCGTACGACGGAGATCCACCACCATTACAGAATATTATATAAGGATATTATCTATAGTGCTATCGCTATATAGTGATATCATATGTACTGATATCTCATATTGTAATATTGACTGTTGAAACAAATTGTCTAAAAACATTGCCAATATTCGGTATACAAGTGACATCCTTGATTAGCCGTTTGTTTGAAAATATTACTGTAAATTTTGATGTGAATGAATACAATTCTAATACACAAAACCCCCTGGCAATAAGATTGACCATTAGATAGATTCGTCTATTGTAAATTACCATCAAAATGTGTTTACTATATTGATTTCTTACATAACTGTCCACTAAAAGTAGATCGAAAAAAAGATATATTGGACAAAATGTGACGTCAATGTGTTGCAAGACAATGAAGAGGAGCATTTCGTCGTTAAAATTAGCCATGATGATGATCAACATAATCATGATCGTGATGATCATGAGAATGATGTTGTGGTTGTTGTTGGTGATGGTGGCTGTGGTGGTAGTGGTGGTGGTGATAGTGGTAGTGGAAGTTATGATGATGATGAGGATAATGACTACGACGTCAACGATGGCTACAACAATGACGATGATGAAAAGAAAATGATGATAATGATGCTGATGATGATAATGATCTTTTTCATAGTAGAAAAAGAAAAGCTAAATTTTATAAGAGAAGAGAATTGAATTGGCTCTATTACATAAGACATATATATTTGAATAACACCGTTAGGATAGGAAAAAAAGGAAGTATAGATGACCTCTGCAGACATTTTGTACACGGAATATCGTAGGATGCTGCTAAATTCTGTAATATACATACATACTTACGTGCATACATATATATACATACAATCATGTGTGTATGTGTGTGTCTGTGTGTATAAATATGTGTGTGTCTGTATGCATGTGCGTGTATGTTTACTATAACTCTTTATGACATTACAACTTGTACCTCATTTATATTTATTATTCGATAGGGAGGTAGAATCGTTTGATCGTCGGGTGAAAGTGCATTGTTGTAGCTCTTTTTCGTCACTTCACGTTTTGGTCTCAAATTTCACCGACGTATGTTACGTTTGCTTTTACTCTTCCAGAATCAATAAAATAGATTATCAGACAAGAAATGTACTGAAACCCTTCCCGCCAAAATTGCTGGCTTTGTACCGTAATTAAAAACAATTATTCGTTAATTTAGCTTGACATCTTGATGAGGACAGCTTATACCTCTTATTAGCTGACAAATTGTTACACGATATACTGAGTTGAGATATTTTTTTTCAAATATTATTTTGTTAATGCGTCTCAAAAATAGACACCATCATTCTTAAAAGGTTTTTTTTCTAGAACCAAAATGATGAGCTTTGATGTATTGAAATATTTAATATACCTTTTAGGAGGCATGCTTTGTGCAGGTTTTAATGATTTGATTTTGAGGGCATTGTAGTAAATTAATGAGTTCTGAAATTGTCTCATGGAATTTCCGCACAGACTGCACATATGTTGAAAATACCATGCTGTTCAGAAGGCACAGGTCAACCTGATCGTGATGATTTTGATTCCTATCTTTTACTTTGCTGGTGAAATGTTCAGTCAATCTATTGACTGTGAGAGGAATCTTATGATTTTGTGCAATTTTACGTTGGCTAATTCCACCCTCAGATTCACCCAAAATGCACCTTTTCTGAAATTCAGACAACTCTTTTCTTTCTGGTGTTCAAGGACTGGCTAATTAGTATAAACGATAAATCTACTGTAGTCTGGAACGAAAACAAACAACATATTAGCAAACTTATAGCACTACGTGGTGTCTATTTACTTATGAGCTATTTGTGCGACGAAGGGAAGAAACGTGAAATCTGTCATGAAAAGTTTTGTGAAGCCAAAATTGAGAAAATTTAATTCAATGTTACGGCATAACCACTGTTTTTATCAGAGTATAGGACCTTCAAAGAAACGTCGCACACATACTAAATAGAAACCGGTCTATTAACAGACTGCCATAGCATTGATTTAAGAGTGCTAATTAAGAAACCGTTCTTTTCTTATTGATAAAGCGTTATTTCCTGAAGCATATTTGACATCACATGGTGTTACGTGGTGACGGAGTGTCTTGGATTCAAAGAGAGGAACCTAATATCTCGTGTGGTCACAGTTAGCGTTGATTACCCCCAGGCATCTTCTGTACATTAAATGCAGCAAACCATTGATGAAGGCCATGGGATACCAGCCCACACTCTGTTAAAACTTGCAGTGAGTTGTGCCTCAGTTGTCAGACATGGACGGATGTTATTTAGCCTTCTTTGGATTTCGTACCACAGGTGCTCTATGGGATTCAAGTCCGGACTTAGGGCAGGTCATAGCAGCGTCTGGATGTTGTGCTGTCGGAGGAAGTCTGTTGTCAACCTGGCAGTATCGGAACGGGCGTTGTCGTGTCGGAACACGTGATTTCGATGACGGGCAATGTATGACACAATGTATGGCATCAACACTTGATTGATGTAGCCAACAGCAGTTACTCCATTGCTCCGGCCTTGGCCGATGTTTCTGGTTGAGTAAAATCCCACTCCATATGATGAATCTCTCTCCACCACACAACCATCGGCATGACGTTCACCTCTTCTCCAAACCCTAGCTCTGCCATCTGCCACAGAAATACAATATCGACTTTCGTCAGAGAAGACTACAGTCCTCCACTGCTGATATCGCCATTTCTGACGTTTTTGAGCCCACTGCAAACGTGCCCGTCGATGACAATCTGTGAGGATGGGGCCCCTAGCCGGACGTCGACAAGACAAACTAAAAAATCTTAACCGACGGCGAACTGTCTCTGCACAAATGGGTCTGTGGTGAGTTCCTATGGTCTGCCTAGCTGATTCCATTGCCCTCCGGAATCGGTCCTGCAAGTGCTGTTGGTGCAGGCGGTGATCTTGATGTTCCATTGTAACCTATGATCGGCCACTGTGTGCACGATCATCCGTACTGTTTGTGGCATTGTATCGTTCCCTCTGCCGCTCTGTTGTCCGAATATTGCAGTTCAAGTCGTTAGTAATGACCCATCGACGTTGACCAGCATGGAGACGGGCGATGGCTTGCTCCTGCTGATTTTGTGTCAGTCTTGGCATGCATGCTGCGTTCGGGAAACGAATGACAGGCTGGTAAATTTGGGTGCCTTTTATACCCGATGAGTGTATGTGTGTGTGTGTGTTGTTTCGTTTTCCACGTGCATGATGCTCTTCATAAAGATGCGTTTGCGAGCATTACCATGTTCACGAAAAGTGGGTGAGTTCGAACCCTACATGCAATCCTTGATTTTTCAAAAGAGAGCGGTGTTGTGGGTCAGTGACATCTTCCTGATGTCAAGTTACCTACATATGTGATAAAATCCATATACATTTGACGGATATTTGTCCTCATCTTGTTTGTTGTTAACACGTTTCGGCTGATATACCCTCTAGCCTTCATCAGTTGTCTTGGGTAAATTTCGAACCTGGGTTCTCATTCCTAAGGTATTTTTCGATGTTATTATTATTATTATTATTATTATTATTATTATTATTATTATTATTATTCAGGTCACTGCCTGGAATCGAACTCGGAATCTTGGGATTAGTAGCCCGTGTCCTTAACCATTACGCCATATGCCCGAGGTTGGCTTTGTCTTTCATACTTTCGGGGTCAATAAAATAACTACAAGTCGAGTACTGGGGTCGACGTAATCCCCCGAAAATGCTGGCCTTGTACCAGAATTTGAAACCAATATTTGTTTAAAATTATTAAATTGAACGTTTTCACGACAGAAGACAGGAATGGAGAAAGACTACGAAATAACACACATACGCACACATACATACACATAAACTCCTGTTCATAGATAGACTTACTCCATACACGTGCACGTATCCAAACGTTGACAGTCACTGATTCCTTTCAACTTCTATCAGCGTATTTCGTTTTACTTTATCCGTCATATTTAATATACAACGTTCGAAAGTTAACTGACTTTTGCACAGAAGCATTCTAAAGATTATAAAACACGACAAAGCATATGCATACTCTGATTAATTACTTAGAAGAATGTATTTTGGTCTTCTACGGTCAATTCTCATAAACAATCTTAATATCCGTGCAAGATTAAGTAACATGATATTGATTTCGAATTATACCACAAGGCCAGCAATTTCGAGCGAGGAGATAACTTAGCTGTTTGGCAAAAGATATTGATAGAATATTTACCGAGCTTTAAAAACTGGGAACTATTTGTCCAAATGTACACCAGCGACGTATAATAAAGGGTATTGCTCAATAACTCTGCCAAAGCCGGGCTCGGGAAATGAAACCATGGTCTGGCGATCGTAAGCCCAACGCCCTCTCCACTGAGCCACGTAACTTTACTTCAACGGTAACATCATTTTTAAAAGAGTTCAAAATTTCTCCGATCATGGAAGATTTTTAAGCATTTAGAAAACATATAAGCTATGTAACGTTACATCTGACACACACACACGCATAAATAGACGCAAATACACAACACTCTCTCTTTGTCTCTCTTTCACTCAATCACTCACTCTCTCATTCACTTTCACTCACTCATTCCTTCACTCACCCACACACTCATTCACTCACCCACTCGCTCACTCACCCACTCACTCACCCACTCACCTCCTCTCTTCCTCCTCCCTCCCTCACTCACTCAGTGACTCCCTCACACCCATCCCTCTCCCCGTTACTCACTCACTCTGGGAAGTTGCGGTGTCTTGCTGAGAGAGACTAATAAAAGAAGTAAACATAGATAGACAATATATTTTAAAAGCTCCTGTCAAAATATATTCATTATTATCCGACATCTGACAATATACATCCGGTAAATTCTCTCCTCATTTTCCGCGGTCAACTAAAGTAAATTTTGACAAAAGAGGACGTTGGTAGTAAATTCGATTGACGATGATGATGTCAGTTGTCATTCAACCAATGAAAACGAAAGTTTGAAAAGGAGCTACAAAACTGAACTTCAGTATAGCCGCATCGAAGAAATGTCCCTCGAATTACAATTTACTGCTTAAAAAAACAAAACAAAAAAAAAAAACGAGGAGTAAGATAAATTAGATAAGGTGTCAAAGGCACAACTCCCTAATAATGTAACATGATATGCAGAGCTGGACAGATCTGCCCACTGGGAGCTAAACAATACTTCATAATCAACAGCAACTAAAAATTTTTTAATTAAATCACGAAGCAACTTCCTCGTGCGTATCCGCTAACTTAAAGATGAGGTGGTTTAAAAATGCTTTTGCTATAAACACCGCAACACTATTGCTATCACTCCCAACATCGTTAGGCCTTGATATAAATACGAGGTCAGCAAGTATTTAACAAGTACGATCAGGACACCGCGAATGGATGGGTTAGTCGAATGAATCAACTCCAAAAAATTTCATTATCACTTTATTTTATCGACCAAAGGAAGATGACTGGCATAGTTGCCGTCGGCCGGATTTGAACTGAAAAGGTAAAGAGCCGGAAGAAATAACGCAAGGCATTTTAACCGACGCTGTAACGATTAATTCGATTTACATAACGGATGACTGTTCAATTGTTCCCGACTATGACAGGCACCATAGCTAACAATAGAAATACTAGTAATAAGCCCGTCTCTTGTTTCTAAGATAAGTACAAGGAGGGATTGTCGATATCATGAACTTCAGTACTTGGTATTTTCAGTACTTGGTGTTCTCATTCATCGATTCTGGAGGCATAAAAGGAGAAGATGACATCGACTACGTTCGAACTTATGATTCCCAACACACTGACGACTTTGATATAGTAATAATGATGATAATTATCTCTCCTATAGGCACAAGGCCTGATATTATAGCAGAGATTAATTACATTAGCTCCATTGCTCGACTACAAAAGGGTGAAAGGCAAAGTATGCCTCGGCAAAATTTGAAAAGGTCGGGAAAAATGCCGCAAAGAATTTGTCCGCTTCGCCAACGATTCTGTCAGCTCGTCGCCTTTATAATAATCCGGTTTACTATAGGAACGAGGCCTGAAATTTTGGGGAAAGGGACTAGTCCATTTTTCGTCCCGAGACCAGTGCTCAAGTGTTACTTATTTTATCGACCCGAAATGGATGGCAGGTAATGTGGACCTCGGCAGAATTTGAACTCAAAACGTTAAGAAGGACGAAAACCTGCCGTGAATTTTTCCCGGCGTAATAACGATCAATCCTTAATGCTATAAGCACAATGCCCGAATTTTAACATGAGAGGGTTAATCGATTACATCGACCCCAGCATCCAACTCATATCTATTTTATCAATCCCGAATAGTTAAAAATCAAAATTGGCTTCGACCGGATTTGAACTCAGAACGTAATGAATCGGAAGAAATGCCTCTAAGCATTTTGTCCGACATGCATACTCTGCTAGCTCGCCCACTTAGTTGTAATAAAGAAAATAAATGAATAAAATAAAGCCGAAAAACAAATGGAATGTTGGTGGGAGATATAAAAGCAAAGAAATTAGTAACTGAGTCTGCATCAGTTACAACAATAACAACATCATCTAATAAACGTTACCCAAATATAAACCATCACCAGAGACACAACAGTAATAATTAATTAGTTAAATAATGGACTGGATAAACAGAAATATAACGTAACATTAGTCGACTGAAGCAGAGAAATACGCTATGTAACGCACGTCTGTCTAGGGACAGCTGGTCCAAAGTATACGGAGTTATTTTATATATGAAACGCACATGCCAATGAGTTTTAACCACTTCTATGCATAATGAGAAATGTAATTAAGAAAATGAAAAAAGAAGGAAAGAATCCTCTCGAGGTTAATGGAAACAGGCCAAAAGATGAAGTGGAATGTTATCAGTGACAAGGTCGCAGATGTGCTATGAAAGGTTATGACACTTTGCACTAAATTACATTAAGAAATAAGCGAAAGTGAATGGAACTGGCTATATATGTATATATGCATATATATATATATATATATATATATATATATATATATATATATATATATATAAATCTATGTAAGGAAGTATGTATGCATGTAAGTATGTATGTATCTATGTATGGGCACATATGAACTCGTATATATATATATATGGGTCCGTATGTATGCGTGGGTGCGTGCGAAGCTTGAAACAGCAAAAATTCGTTGGTCTCGGGAGATTCCGATTTTTACCAAATTGTAAATCCGCCAGTTTCTTAAAGTAAGAATTGTATAATAATTGTATAGTAACAATAACCTGTATGCTTGCATCTATATATACATATGTAAACATGTATGTGTATATGTATACATACGCATGTATATATTGATGACAGCATAGACATAAAGTTATTATTACTATACCATTATTATATAATTCTTACTGCATATGTATATATAATCCTTATACACGTATATATGTATGTATGATTATATTATTATGGGTGGTTGCGCACGTGCGCATATGTGCATAGAAGACACACCCATATATACGTAGACACATATGCAAGCGTATATATCTGTATATATATATATATATATATATATATATATATATAAGATAATAAGAGTGAGAAAACTACAGAAGGCTTGTGTTACATGGTTAAAGTATATATTTAAATTATGTCAGAAAAATGTTATAAAATTTTTTGGTATAA
>NC_068989.1:47542002-47543165 GCF_001194135.2 Octopus bimaculoides | reverse complement strand
GGATATGGGATATGCACACACATACACATACACACGCACACACATATATCTTACACAAGCGCAGGAGTAACTCTGTGGTAAGTAGCTTGCTTACCAATCACATGCTTCCAGGTTCATTCCCACAGCGTGCTACCTTGGGCAAGTGTCTTCTACTATAGCCTCGGGTCGACCATAGCCGTGTGAGTGGATTTGCTAGACGGAAACTGAAGGAAGCCTGTCGTGTAAATACATCTTGTTTCATCTCGTCTGCGTTTTAGGAGCATGAGAGAAGAGCATGTTTCAGATAGATAGATAGATATATATAGAGATAGATAGATAGATAGATAGATAGATAGATAGATAGATAGATAGATAGATGTGTGTGTATATGTTTGTGGGTGAGTTTGTCCCCTCAACATCGCCAGACAACCAATGCATGTGTGTTTACGTTACCGTAGCTTAGCGATTCGGCAAAAGAGACCGATAGAATAAGTAGTAGACTTACAGAGATTAAGTCCTTGGGTCGATTTTTTCGACGAAAGGCTGTCAAATTAGAGAAACAAGTAAAAGAATAAAAGAATAAATGAGTACCATACAAATATACATGTGTGTGTATGTCAATATGTGTGTATATGTCAATATGTACGGGTTTGTTTTTCTGTTTGCATTTGCTCTACATCTCACTTGAAATCTATTTCTGATTTGTCTAAATTCCCGTAACTTGACAGTTCGGCTTAAGAGACTAACAGAAAAAATGCCAGGTTTTTAAAAGTTTGCGTACTAGACTCAATTTCCTTGACAGAACATCTCGAAATAGTGTCTAGTAGAAAGTTTGAAAGTGACTAGTAGAAAATAAATGATAAGTGTGCGTGCATTAGTACGTGCAGGCGTGTGTGTGTGTGTGGGGGGAGTGTTTCCGATTATGTGCATAGATACATACATATGTATTTTCTCTTTAGATTTTTCGGTTATTTCTTTCAGTCATTAGACAGCGAAGATGATCTTGATGGATTCTAGCCGAACCAGTCGATCTCTGTTTTAAAGCCATATACTTATTCTATCGGTCCATTTTGAGAAAACCGCTAAGTTACGTGGATATATATACAAACCAATATCATTTGACAAGCGATGGTGGGAGACCAACACATACAGAAATGCACACAAACGTATACATATCCATATAT
>NC_068989.1:47540818-47541620 GCF_001194135.2 Octopus bimaculoides | reverse complement strand
TATATATATATATATATATATATATATTCTATAAGTTTTCCTGTACCAAGTCAAACCACAAGGCTTTGGTCGGCCCGGGGCTATAGTAAAAGAGACTTGTCCATGTTGCCACGCAGTGGAATTGGAACCGGAATCATGTCGTTTGGAAGCAAACTTCTTTGGTGTGCGTGCGAGCACACACACACACACACACACATATATTACCGCTTTCAGCTCAAAATTGTGGCCATGCTGGGGCACCGCCGTTTTGCTACAGTTATTATTGAGACACTCCTTTTGTGAAGAAGGGAGTTTGATCTCGCTACGCTCGTTTTCACCTCCTGTTCTGAGGTAGGTTCATCTGGGACTTTCGACAGTAAGAGATCCAATTTTGATTTGAAAACAACTACATCCACTTTGTGCAGGTCCCTTAGGCTCTTTGGGAGAATATTAAAAAGCTGTGGATCCAGGCTGTTGCAGTAACTGTTCCTGAAGCGTTATAGTATTGCTGGGATCTTTGGCACTGTGCACTGGCGACCCATTCTGGCATTTGTGCAGCTTTCAATGCCAAAATATGGAACAATCCTTTCTAGGAACTTCCAGATGTTACTGTATATCTCTCCCGCCTTCTTTGTGAAGCTTCGCTGGATTAATTTTACACCGTAGGGTGACCATAGCCATATATGTATGTATGTATGTATGTATGTATGTATGTATGTATGTATGTATGTATGTATGTATGCATGCATGCATCTATCTATCTATCTATCTATCTATCTATCTATCTATCTATCTATCTATCTATCTCAATATATATATATAT
>NC_068989.1:47539562-47540464 GCF_001194135.2 Octopus bimaculoides | reverse complement strand
ATATATATATATATATATATATATATATATATATACATAAAGACAAAGAGAGGGAGAAAGGGCAGTTAAAACCGAACTCTAACGTGTTGTTTGGCCATTGTTTTTTAAATAAAATAAAAATAAAAACAAACAAACTTTTCCCCCTGGTACGAAAATGGTGTAAGGCGAGCGAAATAGATGAAGTCTATTTTATTAGTTACTGTGGTCAATGCAAAACTAGTTTCACGATTAATGTACAAACTAAATAAATCAATTAAAAAAAAAGAAAAAAAAACTTAATTTAGAAGCACATTTTTCAGTTGTATATACCCATATTTTAAGAAAAAAAAATAATAACTATAAAATATATTTACCTTCATTTATCCACATCAATTAGTAACCCAAGGTATTCAGTCTTTATTTTTAAGTGTAAAACTAGTCTTGTATTGACAACAGTAACTAATAAAATAGACTTCATCTATCTCGCTCGCCTTACATCATTTTCCTACCAAGGAGAAAAGTCCGTTTGTTTTTATTTTATTTTTATTTTAACAACAGCCATTCAACAAGTTAGAGTTCGGCTTTAACAGCTCTTTTTCTCTCTCTTTGTTTTTATAAATATATGTATATATAGTGAATTTATTTATAAAAGCACACACATATATAAGAGATAGACAAACAGTGCATGTATATTTATTACTTATAAATATTATTTTGTGAGTGTGCGTGTGTCTGTGTCTATGTGTGTGGAATCTAATGATAGGAAAATGTAAAGACACAGAGGATGGTAAGATAAGAAGGACAAAGAGAAATAGTATGTGCTACAGATGTCGATGTGTGTTTGTGTGTGTGTGTGTGTGTGTGTTAAAATATGGAAGGACAAAAATATGATTGGATGTCCAAGAACCAAGCACTACGTGACA
>NC_068989.1:47536944-47539418 GCF_001194135.2 Octopus bimaculoides | reverse complement strand
AGAGAGAGAGAGAGAGAGAGAGAGAGAGAGAGAGAGAGAGAGAGAGAGAGAGAGAGAGAGAAAGCGAGAGACGGTTAAAATATTAGAGGATATTACAATAAAATCATAGGTGGTAGTAGCAGTGGCAGTGGTTGTAATAGTTGGGAGGAGAGAAGCAGAGCGAAATCTAAACATTGCGGATGAGGATGTGATTACTTACGATGTTTTCAACAGTAGACGTAACCAGAGCAAACTTTAAATACATTGGTCAGGGCAACGTATTTAGCGCATAAATCTTTGTCGATATCAGTGGTAGTTGTTGCTACGTTCACCATTACTTGCTTGAGTAGTAGTACCTAGATTACTATGTAATAATCTTCACGAAGAAACCTTAGGTGTGGTCTGGAAATGAGGTTAATTAATAATTTAATGGTAAGTAGGTGCTTTCAGTATATTTTGGTAATAGAAACCTGGTTTTGATTAAGGTGATATTTTCAACATCAGAAAAAATTACGAAAAAATATTAGTTTAGCTAACATTATTCTCTAGGGAATTGATGGAATTTTCAAATCATAGTTAGAATGCCTCGTGGCATTTTATCTGGTCTCTGCTTTAAGGCTCGTGATCTAATGGTTACAGAGTCGTAAGGTCCTTGTATAGATTCTCATACTAGATGGAAGATTGTGGTTTTGAGCAAAGCATTTAATTTTACTAGGCTCCAGTTCACTCAATTGTAAATGAGTGCCAACAGCAGGTGGGAAGTTAAATCTGCAACAGACGAGCCTTGCTTTCAAGTGTGAATTTTTTTTTCCTCACAGCCACGTATCCTCCATCGAAACCGATTCAAGCTTCGGCTTTATGAATTCTAGGACTCAAGACAGTACGATGTCTAAGTCCTCTGGGTTCTGGGGTTTAAACTCCACAGAGGTCAACTTTGCCTTTCATTCTTTTCCCAGTTGATTAAATATTACCGATACGGGGCAATGGAATCGTAGAACACTTGAAAGGTCAGCTGAACTGCTATGAAGCTGTCTTGTGGTGCTTGTTTCACTGTGTTGATTTCGTTTAAGATACTGGTACAAATCTAAATCAACATGAATCGATTGATTTTCCCTTCGATAATCATCATTACCTTCAATAGGGGAGATATGCCTGCATTGATAACTGACGGAATATGCAAGTCGTTAATGGAGATTTAACTACCCCAACCAATTACCGTGCTGCTTTCATTATTAAAACAAATATACACATTTTGCTGTTGAAATTTCATACGTACAACAGGTGATATACGAGGTGTATATCAGAAGATTTTTGACATTTTCATGAGAAACATTTATTCATTTCAGAGAAATACAAACGCAAAACGACTTCAATGTAACATCCTCTGTCTTCGATGCACTTTAATTAGTACTCTAATCACTTCCAGAAGATACTATGGAAGTTCTCAAGACTGAAAGTATCACGGACCGTGGCCATATTCTCCTCCATTGTCTTCAGAATGACTTCTATGATTCTCCTATATGTTGGAGAACAACCGAAAGTCACGGGAATCAAGGTCTGGACTGTAGGAAGATGGAGGGGTAGTTTTGATAACCATCTCACTAAAATTGATAGTAACTTGTATCAAGCAGTATTTAGTACGATGTGTTCAAAGTGATGTTAAAGTCATCATCTTCAATTTAATTTAAAAAGTTGGCATGTTAGCTTATTAGATATATAGTAACGATATACTGAAATTACATTAATCTAGGGCATTTACAACTGCATCTCCAAAGAAATCTCAAGATGCCAAGAATGCGATTCGTATTCATCTATGCACATAAACAAACACCATATATTTCCACGTTTTAAGTACGATATTTGTACAACACACAACGGACTCATAATAGATTCATCATACTGTTAAAGATGAGAGCATAATGAAAACTAATGCTATTACTGACTATTAAAACTTCACAACTAAGTAGATTTCCTGGTTTTAATTTTTTCTTTCATACATATCGTATTGAAAGCAAGAAACATCATGTGAATAGATAAATATATCATATATTCTGCTTATCAAAAATGAATATACGACCCACCGATGCATTATCTACTGTTTTTGATATACAATCTCCCCGGAAACTTCGCATCACACCTTTCACGTAATTTTCATTTTAAAACAGGATTTATGTGGAATATCTTTAACTGATTTTGTTGGCGCTCCGTCGCTTACGACGTCGAGGGTTCCAGTTGATCCGGTCAACGGAACAGCCTGCTCGTGAAATTAACGTCCATGTGGCTGAGCACTCCACAGACACGTGTACCTTTAACGTAGTTCTCGGGGATATTCAGCGTGACACAGTGTGACAAGGCTGACCCTTTGAATTACAGGCACAAAAGAAACAGGGAGTAAGAGTGAGAGAAAGTTGTGGTGAAAGAGTACAGCAGGGTTCACCACCATCCCCTGCCGGAGCCTCGTGAAGCTTTAGGTGTTTACGCTCAATAAACACTCA
>NC_068989.1:47535883-47536600 GCF_001194135.2 Octopus bimaculoides | reverse complement strand
ATATATATATAAGCACAGATACGCGCATACACACACACATACACATATACATAGCTGGCTATCGATCAAGCTATTTGTGTAAGTTGGTGTCTGGAGAGGGAGCGAGAGAGAAAAAGGTGGGTAGATGGTGAAGAAAGGAGGTGAGGGGAGAGGAACGAGCGAGATAGGCGTTGATAAATACAATATTGAATATGTAAGAGAATGCAAGAGAAGTAAGAGTTTGACTTCAAGAAGTTATATATGCATGTGTAATCCACACACGCAGACACACATACACACACATAAACGCACATTTATTCACACACACACACACACACACACACACACACACACACACATATATATATATATATATAAACGTATGTACATTAAATGTATTTGCATATACATATATACAAAACCATAAATGCTTATTTTTGGTATTTGTGTATGTATATATAAATACACATTGACGATATATATATGTGTGTGTGAGTGTGTGCGTGATTATGTAAATATGTGTGTGTATTTCAATGCACTATACGTTAAGCGTGTATGTAGATTGAATGCTAATAGGAATAAAAGAGATAGAGACAGCGAGAGAGTGAACGAGAGGGAGAGAGAAAGGTGTATACAACGAAAGAGAAAAAATATGAAACTAATGAATATGCTGACTCTGTTAGTTGCGTTTCCGCCAGATAAGAGAGAAAGATATATATATATATATATATATATATA
>NC_068989.1:47534023-47535659 GCF_001194135.2 Octopus bimaculoides | reverse complement strand
ACATGATATGCTGCGCCGCTAAAATCGAAAGCGTAAACAGAATAACATTTGTAAGTAAGAACAAATGATAATAATAATGGTGGTAGTAGTAGTAGTAGTAGTAGTAGTAGTAGTAGTAGTAGTAGTAGTAGTAGTAGCAGCAGCAGTAGCAGCAGCAGCAGCAGCAGTAGTACTAGTAGTAGTAGTCATGTACATTCAATATAATGACAAAGAAAACGTAGCTGAAGAATAGTACAGCCGTAGTTGAAGCAGATAAAACCTTTATACGTTGGTCTAGCAACAATGTCATAGCTAGTGCACGGGTTGCAAATTAAAACTACATATGCTACAAACACGACAATCAGCTGCACTGCATCAAAATTTAGATAATGCTTATTTGAAACAAAATGTGCTCTAGTTTAGATGATCCACGTCGTGTACAATTTTCTTGTTTTCTTATACATATTTTCAATATTTTCTCACCAAAGATAAATGTTTGAAAATTATAATATTGAAAACAATATATATATATATAGTTGAAGAAGAATGCGATCTTGTGATGCCAATTCTCTAGATAAGAAGAAGGGAAATAACTCCATGTGTTGTTAATCTAAATCGTTACTACGTTGAATTCCCACAAGTCGACCCTTAAAGATAGGCTTTCAGTCGAGGGCTAGTGAATATTTCAGACTACAACAGTAGATGACATTCTCCTTAATTATCTGTAAATGTTTCTTATATCTCCACGACAATGTAACTGCTACGAATACATATCAAAGCATGGTCAGTTGTGAAAAAAACTTTAACCCCTAGGCACATATCTCTCAGTCTATATAGCACACTTATTCGCTCATGGCGTGGACGTTACTCTCTAGACAACCAAAAATACATCCTCTATGACGATCTCCACTGTCTTGGCAACACTATTTATCGACTTTTGACTTAAGTTTAACTCCAAGTATCAAATCGCATACCCTCTATCGTCAACTCTTTGTTCTCTTTAAATTCTTTATACACTTATTAGAATGTTTCTCTCTCGAACAGAAATCTATCATCCACTGCCGCAAAGGCATCTGCGCTGTTATGGTAACAAAATCTATCTACTCGTCCTTTTACTCGCATGTTTTTCACTGGAGTCCTCCTTGTAGTGTGCACAGACGAAGTTCTTCTCGAACAAAACTGTAAAACATGATGCAGCAAAAACACATTACCTCCAATTGATGAGTACTCGAGTTTCTAGTAACCTGAGACGAAAGCTAGATCTACTCTTATGATTCAGAGACAAAGTACTCATTGGAAGCATTCTGGCTACCCCAGAGCCGAGAGGGCCAGGCAAATGAAGTCCACCAGGAAGTTCACCTGTTTCGACAGCAAGGGCATCATGTAATTCCACTGAGTCAGCACAGAATACTTTGTGGAGGCACGTGGCTTAATGGTTAGTGTGTTGGACTCATGATCATCACTGGTGGAGGTGCGTGGCTTTGTGGTTAAGGTGTTTACGCATGGTCGTTAGGTGGTGGCTTCGATTTCTGGACCAGGCGACGCGTTGCGTTCTTGAACAAAACACTTCATTTCACATTGCTCCAGTCCACTCAGCTGGCAAAAATGAGTAATCCTGTAAGAGATCGGCTTCCCGACCAGGTGGAGCCATGGAAAC
>NC_068989.1:47529983-47533331 GCF_001194135.2 Octopus bimaculoides | reverse complement strand
TATATATAGATAGATAGATAGATAGATAGAGAGAGAGGGAGAGAAAGAGAGAGATAAAATCTGATGTCAACTTATGTGTATGTAGATCAATGGCTCACTGTTTCTAACATGTCACCTCTTAACAAAGAGCTACATATGATGAAACATTTTAACTACAAAATAAAACTATAAGAAGAGGAATGCCAATTATCGCAACAACAATAAGCTTATAATGTCATATGACTGTCATGCAAAGAATAGTCTTATATATGAAATAGGGTGGAAACCGCCAATTGCAGTGTCGGCGGCTAGTAACAGGAGTGTGGTGGGGGAAACATTCGAATATAGAGCTCAGATTGTAATTAAATCGAATTCTTTGCAGCAAATGCGTAGCTCATTTATTATAAACTAAAATGGGAGATACAAATGTAAGTTGAAAGAGAATCCAAATGAGATGGAGATACAACGTATTTTAAAATTAAATGAGGCTGTAGCATTGATTTGAAGGCGATTCAATACGAAAATTGAAGAAGGATATATAAGTTATTCGAAAAAGTTTCAAAAGAGATTAATTCGTTATTCCTTTTCTACGCTTATTTAAATATTAATTTCGGTATCCCACCCTAATTTTTAGAACAATCTAACGTAGCCTTTATCCAATTCATGGAGGGTTCATTTCTATTATGTGTTATATATGTTGCTTCAATCGATGAGTCGCTTCGCTTCACATTAAAGGCTTTACACCATTAGCTGGGTTCCGAAGTATTTGTTTCCAACCACAAGGAAACCGCTAATGCAAGATGGAATTCGAAAACACAACACAAAGTGCTGGAACAGACACTGTGAGGCAGCTCATGTGGCACGTTAACGATATCGTCAATCTACTGAGCTGATCTTGTACTTTATTTATCGACCTCTGACACAATGAACTGTAAAGTTGACCTCTGTGTGATTTGTAATCCAATCACAGGAATCTGGAACGTTTAAAGCAAGACATTCTAACCGAAGTTCTAGTGATTCTATCAATTTGTTACCTTTTGTATATACTCAGAGTACAAATGATTATAGATTAATTAACCCTCAAAAACATTTCTAAATGATCGTTGGACTTATAAGGAAGACTAGTTAAATCATTCTCAGATCATTCAATTACGATTTTTTAAACAAAAGAAGAAAATGGATAACATAGTCCTGGATATATGTTCTGAAAATTCGATGTGATGTTCACCTTCTGGATTTCATGGTTCCGTTGTGTCTTTTCCAGAGGCAATAACCAAAAGTTGCACCTGAAAATACATTAGACGTGATAGTCATTTTAAGGAATTCATTGTTCATTTACGTCGTTTCTAAAGCCAGTAACTAGATGCTGAAAATGAAGAATATTTTCAGCCAACAGGGTGAGTCAATGAAATAACCAACCCTGATGTAATAAGAAATATTCAGGCGGTGATAGCCACAGAGATCTCGTACCCTGGTGAAATATTCGCTCACCCTACTTGCAGTATTAACCAGATTTCACTTTTTCTCAAATACCAACTTAATAATTTAATAAATAGAAAGGATACTTATGATGATGTATTCCGAAGTAATGCATCGACATTGTAGATAACACTTTGCCTAAGGTGCTGCGCAGTGGAACTGAACCTAAGAATGTTTGATTGGAGTGCAAATTTCTTGACCGCACAGCTACGCCATTGCCTGAAAACTCATTACAGGGGAATTGAATTAAATATTTTACTGGGAATTAGTGATAACAATAAGCTGAAATGATTTCAAGCAGTAATGGACGCCAATTAGGTGGTTTGGCTTGGGTGAAGTTTGTTTCGAAAAGAGAAAGGGAGGAGGAGGAGAGAGAGACTGGAAAGAGAGAGAAGCAGAGAGAGAGAGACTGGAAAGAGAGAGAAGCAGAGAGAGAGAGAGAGAAAGAGAGAAAGAGAGAAATGGGGAGAGTGAGAGTGAGACCATAATAAAGAATAGACAATGTTTCATGGAGGAGTATTTCGTTGGAGTGATAAGCGACACCAGCACCGCGTCTGAATGGAATTGTGATTAATTTACTCGTTTCAATTTGCAAGTAAAATAATTAAACTGTTTATGCCTTTACAAAATACATAAAGGCCACAACTTTCTTATTACCCGTCTGTAGCAATTTTAGTGGGATCTTCAATTCTAGATATGGGGAGAGCAATAATTTACCAAAATCACGATATTATCAAATATCTGCAAAATATCACATGATGACGATGATGATGTTGACGATGATAATGATGATGATGATGGTGATGATGACGATGAGGATAATAATGATGATCATGGTAGGGATGTTGAAGGCAGTGGGTTGTTTGGTTATAAAAATCAAAATTATGACGGTCCGGTGTGTGGAAGCCATGTTGTCAGATCTCTTTAGAAAACGATTTTGTGTGCGTGACTCTTGTGCAGTCACCGTATATGGCGACCACTGTATTTTTTGGAGGAGAGTTTTTTTTTCCTGAAGTAGCATTCTTGTTCTTTCTTGCATGAGGTCATATTTTCTTCTGCAGTGTATCACCTCACCATTTCAAAATTCTGCCTTGTTCTCCGAGCTGTCACCTTCCAGCTCTATCGTTGATTAGTCAATTGCTGCCATACATCATTGACTTTAATAAAAAGCCTGGACTTAATGTTCGTCAGGAGAAATGTGTATATAAAGAAATATAAATAAGAGAAAAGAAACACAAAATAGAATTTAATATAATGAGAAAAACAAGAAGAGAAAATGTGAAATACAAAGAAAGAAAGATGCGAAAAGAAAAGGTGTTCAAAAATAAAATTGAATGAGATTGTTGAAACAAGAAATTGGATTTATGCTAATGAAAGGTGAAAAACGTGATTGGAATTTATACATTTATCAAACTGCTGTGTGTTTCTTTCTTACAGTATGACAAAGAGACCTAATATAATAAAATGATATTAGGGTTCAATTAGAGACATACATACATACATACATACATACATATACACACAAACACACACACACACATACACACACACAAACACACACACACACACACACACATATATATATATATATATATATATGTATATGTATATGTATGTATGTATACACACACATGTATATGTGTGTATATTCTTTTATTTATTTCAGTCATTTGACTGCGGCCATGCTGGAGCACGGCCTTTAATCAAGCAAACCGATCCCAGGACTTATTCTTTGTAAGTCTAGTACTTATTCTATCCCTCTCTTTTGTCGAACGGCTAAGTTACGGGGACGTAAACTCACCAATAACGGTTGTCAAGTGATGGTGGGAGACCAAACACAGGCACACAAACATATACATACATACATACATACATACATACATACATACA
>NC_068989.1:47528404-47529692 GCF_001194135.2 Octopus bimaculoides | reverse complement strand
TATATATATATATATATATCCGACGGACTTCTTTCAGTTTCCATCTACGAATTCCACTCACAAGGCTTTGGTCGGCCCGAGGCTATAGTGCCGAAGGTGCCACGCACTGGGACTTAACCCGGAACCATGTGGTTGGGAAGCAAGCTTCTTACTCCATACCCACGCCTGCGCCTTATCTAAGAAATTGGATTGTCTTTCATTTTGTTATTTTATTGAAACTATTAGAAGATAAAGGATGGTTGATGTTCCAGATATAGTATGTAGTTGAGCTGTGACTGTTTCAGTTCTTATTTCAAATCTAGATATCGACAACTGCCACTTTACTCATTCTAAGATATTCTAAATAAATTGCAGGATGCTTTTGGGGACCGTTTCATTGAGTATTTGTGCTTCTAAAATGTGCGGTCGTTTTGTTAATGTGTATGAAATCCTATCATAGAAAATAGTATGCTTAGAGTTGCGAAGCCTGATTGGATTAATGAATTTCCTTCTCATCGCTTCAGCATTGCCTTTCACCATTCCAGTGTCGATATCATTAGCAAGATTCAAGTACCCGAGCCGATTTATTCGACGTTAGTCGTCTGTAAAATGCTTCTACTTGTGTTCATGGTAGAAATCTGTATTTTCTTATGATACTCTTTGAAAATCTAAATTGAGGTTCCATCTAGTTCATTATTTTCTTTCATCAGTCCATCAATTAAAATCAATAGCTGGAATCAATTCAATCATCTAGTTAATTTCCCTTTGCCTAAAGTCAAAATCATACTTCCTTCTGAACATATAGCGCTTGATTAAATGTTTTCTGATGTTTCAATTCTCTCTTAACGTTCTGAAACATAATATTGCACTGAAGTTTACCTTGCCTTTCAGCCATCAAGGTGAGTCAATGAAATAACCAACCCTGATGTAATAAGAAATATTCAGGCAGTGAGGGCCACAGAGATCTCGTACCCTGGTGAAATATTCCAAATTATAATTAGGCAGTTGCTCAGATGTCTCTAATTTACAATCAATAATTCTTGAAAAATTTTTCGGCGCATTCCATAATCTAAGGCAGAAGAAATTGAGAGTCATGGCATTCATATATAGTTTAAGGGCCAAAACGGCGTATTTGATAGTAATTTTGATCAAGCAGGTATCAATCACTGACCGGTGATTGCGATGCGGTCTTAAGCACATTCATTTCAGGAGCATATAAATAACTTTCGAAAAGAAGAAAAAAAAATGAAGCTTACAATAGTCAATTCTTTTTAAAGAAACATATTTCTCAAATTAGTGGTTCTGTGAT
>NC_068989.1:47527364-47528147 GCF_001194135.2 Octopus bimaculoides | reverse complement strand
ATATATATATATATATACATATATGTGTAATGGTGTCTGCCTGTCTGTCTGTGTGTTTGGTGTTACTGTCACTCCTCTCACATCGTCCAACCGATTTTAATGATTTTTGGCACATAAAGTTTTTGAAAACTTGATACTGCTCAGTTGGCATCGATTTTTGTGAGCTCAGTCGGGCGTTTGAATGGAAATTACCATATCGATGTT
Source organism: Octopus bimaculoides (assembly GCF_001194135.2). Classification (NCBI taxonomy): domain Eukaryota; kingdom Metazoa; phylum Mollusca; class Cephalopoda; order Octopoda; family Octopodidae; genus Octopus; species Octopus bimaculoides. The sequence continues at coordinate 47,527,943 of NC_068989.1, read as the reverse complement.
ATTTTTCCTGTAGCTTTTGCATTTTTTCACGTGTAAAATTTCAGCAACATCGATAGAATAGTCTTTGAGGAAATGCTTACTCAAAACAAGGTCAGATGTGGGCTTAACTTCAACACGGAAATCACGAGCAACACCGGGTCCAACAGCTAGTATAATTATAGAGAAATATACTATGATAAAATTTATTTACCGTTGGATATTCATGTATGTATTATATATCTGTGTGTGTATGAGTGTGTGTGTCACTGTGCTAGTGTTCCCCCATCCCACAGCTTGACAACCGTTGTTGGTGTGTTTAAGTTCCCCTAGCAGTTTGACAAAAAAAAAACCGATAGAATAAGTATTAGGCTTAAAAAAATAAATAATTCCTAGGGTAAAATATGTTCGATTGAAACTCTTCAAGGCAGTTCTCTAGCATGTCAAATAAGTGAAAAAAGTAAAAGATAGCCAGGAATTATGAAGTGGCAGATAATGCCCATTCTCGGAATATATTTTTTTAAGGTGCTTAAATCGTATATATTCACCTGAAGAAAACAGTTTATTTTCGCACAATATAGCTCTATTCATCATATATATATA
>NC_068989.1:47520786-47527141 GCF_001194135.2 Octopus bimaculoides | reverse complement strand
AATTGCTGTTTCTTTGAGATATCATCAGAAAAAGGTAATTAAAATTCATTAGAACGACAGATCGATCGGACATTCAAAGAGGTCAAACTACCGTACCCATAATGGCAGGCGCTAGCCTAACAAAAACAGCCGAAATGTTTGGTGTGTTAAGTAGTACTGTCTCGAAAGTAATGACAGCCTTTGAGAAAGAGAGAAAAACCTCCTCGTCGAAACAAAACTTCGAAAGAAGACCAACATTTGGACTCATACGCGAATTGTTAGAAAGGATCACAAAATTACAGCACCCAAAATTACTGCAGATCTTAATGACCACAAAAACTGTTCGCCTAGAGCTGCGCAAAGTCGGAATTCGCGGGAGGGGTGCAAGCAGAAAACCACTAGGTTTAAAAACAAACGTTGCAAATCGTTTAGAGTGGAGTAAAAACCTATAGAATTGGTCCCTAGAGAAATGGAAGAATGTTTATATTCTTTGTAACAAGCACTTAGGCTCTAACACAGAGGGGACAACATAACGACAGACACAACACCACAGTGGGGACAAAAACATGAAACAGATGACATGAAATGTATAAAATGTACAAAATTAATGATAATTTTCATTTTTTCCTGGATTTTTCTAGTGCCTAGTGTCAATTTGTGGCATGCGCTGCTCTCTCATTTAATAGCAATAATAATAATAATAATAATAATAATAATAATAATAATAATAATAACAAGCATTAAGGACTAATTATGTGAAGTGCAGAATCGACACTACTACCAACAGCGATAAATGTGTGGTGAGAGGTATGAAATGGTATGACACATCGTTAGTGAATGCCCGAAATTGGTGCACCACGAATACAAAAGACGATATGACAATGTGGCAAGAATGATCCATTAAGAGCTGTGTGGAAATCACGTCCTAGAAACAGCAAAGACGTGGGATGAGCATACGGCAGAAGGAGTCACCGAATATGAAGATTGCGAAATCCTGAGGGAGGCAATGATTCAGCGCGATCACTAAATCAGACATCAGAAACCGGATATTGATGTGGTGAGGAAGAATGAAAGAACATGCATGATAACCGATATAGCATGTCCCGGTGAAAACAGGATGAAAAAGAAAGAAGAAAAAACTGAACAACTACGACGATATGAAATGGGAAAAAGTGTGTTGTGATCGATGAGGAGAGTAGACGTGATACCAATAGTAATTGCCGCACTTGGAAGTATCAGCACTCAGCTACCAATATGGCTCGAAAAGATTGGTACAAATTTAAAGGTAGAACACCTACAAAAATCAGCATTGCTTGGAACTGTAAAAATTCTTCTCGGGTTTCTTGAAGCATGACCAGTGAACAAGAGTCACCTTAACCTGATGGATGCAGACAGCTGATTCGTTCAATCGTACACAACAAAATAAGCTGAGAGTTTTCATCAAACAATGATGATGATGATGATGATGATGATGATGATGATGCTTTCAAATTTTAGCACAAGGCCAGCAATTTCGGGGCGTGGTGTGAGTCGATTACATTGACCCCAGTGTTCAGCAGGGACTTCGAAAGGATGAAAGGCAAAGTAGATATCGGCGGAATCTAAACTCAGAACCTATAGATGGATGAAATACCACAAAAAATTCTGTCCTGCGTGCGAATGGTTCTGCCATCTCACCGCCTTAATAATAATAATAATAATAATAATAATAATAATAATAATAATAATAATAATAATAATAATAATAATAATAATAATAATAATAACAACAACAACAGCAACAACTTGAGCGATAATTAAATAAATGATCGCATATTTTTCTTGTTTTTTGTTCTTTGTTTTTTTTTTTTGTCTGTTCGTCTTCTTTTATTTCTCTCAGCTAAACTGAAGTAAAAGAATCGATCTTTCATTTGTAGTTTTCAATATTTGACTTTACTAAAATGCCTCGGGCGAACATTTTTTTTAATGTTTTGTTTGTCTCTGTTATATGTGTCTGCTCTGTTTTTGTTTAGCTTATTGCATATCACTATTGTATTGTTTATGTGTTTTAGAAACTACATATCGAAAAATTGACATGTCGAGATATCTTTACACTTTATTGGCTGCATTACATGCGGGTACATGCCTCATCTTCACTTCAATCTATTTTAGTTTGAAAGAAGAAAAAAAAAACCACATATATAACAAAAAAATAACAAATATATAAATCAGCTCTGTGTGTGTCTGTGACTGTTGACACCTCTCAGACGATGTTTTCTCTTATTCCATGTGAAAGAGGATAGAAGAGATGTTACTGAGTCGCTATAGGATGCGTAACTGATGTTATAACAAGACTTGGAATAAATTATCAATTACCAATATATGTAATAAGTGAATAAGACACTTCGACACAGTATTCCTATATTTTACACCACGACAGCGACGTCGACGACGACGACTAAGACCGCGAAGACGATGACGATGACAATGACGATGATGATGATGATGATGATAATGATGATGATAATGATGATGATAATGATGATGATGATGATGATGATGATGATGATGATGATGATGATGATGATGATGATGATGACCATGATGTTGATGGGATAATTACTTGAAAATCAAGTTCATTAGCTTTATAGAGAACTTAGAAATATTATAGCTGAAAAGAAAACGATGACGGATAGACATAGGAAGGAACACCAAAGGCAGCGCAACAACTGGCACAGAGGTTTCGAAAGAAGAGATTAAAAAAATATTACCGCAAACCTCGGTGAATAATAATTGATATCAACAACTGCAGGGCAATAACAAACACCTGGCGAATGATGCTGAAGCACCAAGGATCTTATGGTCTGATATTTGGAAAAAAGTGGTTCAACGGAAGAGCGAAAGGGATTGTTTACCGAAATTTAAATGTAAAATGTAAACTAAGTCGAGGTAAGAAAATACTAATAAGAAGCAAAGAAGGAAAGAAACAAAGCTTTGCTCAATACAAACGACAACCTCATTGCTTCTATTTTGTTTGCGAAAACTTTGTTGTACATTGTGAGGGAAAACTAGTTTATATTGTTAGAAATATCGAAGAAACCACTGGAACAGTGAGATAATTCAAGAAATGCAGGAAGAGCGACAGAATAAATAGTCAGAAAGAAGCGGAATTACATGGCTAATTTATGCAAAACAAGCGAGGATATTCGAAGGAAGGAATGTTGATTACATCTGGCAAAAAGAAACTGAATAACTGCTCATAGCCATTAAAGAACAACCTATTAGAAACAACTTCATAAAGACAAAGAATGATAAATCTCAAGCAGAGAGCCAGTACAGGATCAGCGGAAAAGGTGATGACCTAATGAGTACAGAAAGCTAACACAAAAAGAGTATAAACACATCGTTTTCTTTTCAGCTATAGTATTTCTAAGTTCTCTATAAAGCTAATGAACAACTGAATCGGTAACAGATTGCGTTAAACGTAAGCGAATTTTGGGAATTCGACGTGATGTAAAAGTAGTATGAATGTGACCCAGAATTTACAATGGTGTTTGATAACTTATAGATTTTAAAGAATTTTTCCATAGACACCGCCCATACTACAAAAGTAATGAGACCAGCTATGATAAAGGCGAGGAAAAAGGCGACCATAGACTTTGCAATATCTTATGATAATAAAGGTGACGAGCTGACAGAAATGTTAGCATGCCGGGCGACATGCTCAGCGGTATTTCGTCTGTCTTTGTTCTGATTTCAAATTCCGCCGAGGTCGACTTTGCCTTTCATCCTTTTGGGATCGATAAATTAAGGTCCAGTTGCGTACTGGAGTCGATCTAATCCACTGGCCCTCTCCCACCAAATTTCTGCTTGGTACTGAATCAGTGCATTTACTATTACTGTTATTATTATTATTATTATTATTATTATTATTATTATTATTATTATTATTATTATTATTATTATTATTATTATCATTATTATTATTATTATTATTATTGAGTGAGAGAGCAGTGCATGCCATCAAAGTGACACTGGGGTAAAATATACAAGCCCAAAATACCCATCATGACTACCCGTCTGATAAGGGTACACCATGCACATGCATCACAACCGTATGTGCGCGACATGGTGATCTCATATCAAGATAAACAGCGCATGACCTCGCAGGTGGGGCCCAGTTAGAAATTTCTTCAGGTCGAGTAGCCAATCCCGTTCAAAAGGTCCCTTAATAAAGTTTGTTTAAGGATGTTGAGCAAAACACCCATGTTTCCAAAGGTGAATTATTCAAATCCCAAAGAATTCCCCTCAACACATGGCAGATCAGATAAACAGGAACCTCGTCGTCGTAACCGACGAGGTACCGTTTTTTAAAAAGAGTCAAAGAAAAGGAAATGTTCCATATCGTATGGCAAAAATATCATGTGTTTAGTATAAGCAGTGAAAGCTAAGACGAAATAATTGCTATTCTGTCGTGTATTCGCCCTCGACTCACGCATCGGTGTTTATCTGGGGCTTGACCTCCAGATCTGTAAGACTCACAGATGCCGCTGTTAGGACAGGATTAACACCCATAACGGCTAACAAGATTTTCCTGCTTCTATATAGGACTTTTTTTCCTTTTCTTCCAATCACTTGAAGCCACATCAGCGTGGGTGCTTAGTTAGTCATCAGACCGATCTATTTCAAATCACACCAGCGGCAATAATTTAACTTGGAAATTCCAAACGACAATGTAACCGTAATTTAATTATTGTATTCTCGGCCTGATGATTAGCTAAGTTGAGTAAATATTGCATTAGAGTAACAACTATCTAAGAAACCTATGTAGCCTGCATTTTACCCCTTCTACTCTCTCAGTTTGGATATTCATTCGCATTTTTAGCAGCTTTAATTGCTGACAGTGAGCCTTACCATAAATTTCAGCTTATCGAATTTCCTCGTAACTTCGATATGGAAAAATAGAGTGTACCCATCGATGCAAATGAATTGCTATTGTTCCTGATCGTATACTGTCTACTTTTTATTTTCTATATCTGCCACACACTGCCTGAAGTTTACAAACTTACTACACTTGGATACCTGGATCTTACCCTTATATATCGGTATATATATATATATATATATATATATATATATATATGTGTGTGTGTGTGTGTGTGTGTGTGTGTGTGTGTGTGTGTGTGTGTGTGTGTGTGTGTGTGTGTGTGTGTGTGTGTGTGTGTGTGTGTGTGTGCGTGTATGTGTGTGTGTGTGTGCACGTGTGTGTGTGTGTGCGTGTGCGTGTATGCATGTATACATACATATATGCACACATACCTACATACGTACATAGATACATACATAAATATGCTTGATGCCTGCAAACGCGTATTTCAAATCGCAGCAGTCTAATGTGGGAACTAGATCTAATTTCCGGCTGGAGACATTGCAATTCTGAACAGTTTTAGTATTAAACCCGTTGGCCATTTAGCACAATTATGTTTTAATGGCAAGAAATGCTATAAAGATGGGCGCCATTTAGACGGTAGGGTCTCTTTGCAAAAGAACGTTCAACACAATCTACGAAATACAAACGTGAAAATTTTAAATACACGATTAACTAAAATCTAATTTATTTCTTTGTAATTTGTGCGAAAAATTAAATTAAGATGATGAGGTGGAAGCAATATGTGGACATGAATAATGATTAAAAGATTAACATGTTTAAAGACGAGACAAATTATAATTACGTAGACTATTGTATGTTCAGTGTATACGACGATGTTTTTCATATTTGATGTTTGCTTATAATTACAACAGTTCTGCTTACAGAAGTAAATTTATATAAGTCTTAAAAACGTGTCGGCATTTTAACAATATAATACATACAGGCCAAGAATATAAACAATTTATGACCTATTTCTATACTTCGTATTAATCTTAAGGAGAAAATATGAAAAAGACATTGTTGGTAATCTCTGTAGTAATTTCCAAATAGGTGATACATCCCTCCGGACGTTATTCTAAAATTGATCTGAATCCTAGTTGTTTTCGTATGTCAAATCGTCATATCGATCACTAACGTTAATCATATTTACCGCAGACTTCGTACAATATCTTCTTGGACCTTCTTTCAAGAGTTCAATAAAAATTCTTATTGCAAGACGTTCTGAGCCTTCTTGACTGTGAGTGAAGGCTATTTCCTTTTTTTTCCAGAAGAACTGTTACTATGAACCCTCTGTCAACTGTATATACAGTAGTTTTAGATCTGTCAGGTAATTCGTTCCTTGGAATAGAATCAGTTATCAGTAAATGTAAACCTATTCACTTTATGACAAACAGAAAATAGGGCTTTTCTTACTGATTTTAGTATAAACACTAATATACGTATATATATATATATATATATATATAT
>NC_068989.1:47517512-47519957 GCF_001194135.2 Octopus bimaculoides | reverse complement strand
GGTTGGTGCATAATTATTGCGGCTTTTTTCCAACAAAATTTATTCAAAAAAACAATAATGTAAACACTTTTGCAAAGATTTTAATATAAAGAACAATTCAAAACAACTGGTATCTATTTTCTGTACGTAATATTTTTATCAATTATATGGCGGCGAGTTGGAAGAATCGTTGGCACGCCGGGCGAAAAGCTGAGCAGTATTTCGTCTGCCTTTACGTTCTGATTTCAAATTCCGCCGACGTCGACCTTGCCTTTCATCTTTTTGGGGGTCGATAAATTAAGTATCAGTTGCGTACTGGGGTCCATCAAATCGACTAGCCTCCTCCCCCAAAATGTGGGGCCTTGTGCCTAGAGTTGAAACGATTATTTTTAATCTATTATATGGCAGCGAGTTGGAAGAATCGTTGTGCCTAGTGTAAAAAAGAATATTTCGTCTGTCTTTACGTTCTGAATTCAAATGCCACCGTGGTTGACATTGTATTTCATCCTTTCACTGTCGATAAAATAAATATCTGATGAGTACTGGAGTCGATGGAATCGACTTACATCTCCCACGAAATTGCTGGCCTTGTGCTTGTGCCAAAATTTGAAATGAATATTTTAATCTATTGTCTCGCTCGGGATATTGTTTTACTTTGGTATGAAAAATCGAAATGTGGAAGTTTCCCGAGGTTTGTCTGTCTTTATAAAACCTATATACATTTTTGTAAAACATGTTTTCCTTTTATTAAAACCTCGTTGATGGGTTATTGCAAAATATTCTTCACTTAAATCAGCATCTAATTTGCAAAAACAAAACAAAAACTTGTTTGGGTTCATTTATACAAGGTATTGGGAGACGTAGCTTCTAGCCCTGTGATATGACGATGTGAAGCACCAACAACCTCTGGCTTGTGACATCAGGTAATATCTGTGTCTACACCTATCGGTTCGACAAACTACTATCACATAGCAACTTATTGATATCAACATGATGCATAAGTTTTCCCGTTTTCAACACGCTATAATACTTGAAATCAGCTAAGTGGGCCCATCGTAACCTGTCCAACTGTTATGCAAAGACACACGCACACACACACACACAACCTCCCTCCCACACACACAGTCAAAAGACACACACACACAAACGCACACAAACACGCACAACACATGCACACTCAAATATATATGTACACGCGTTCACACATAAGTACATTAATACGAAGTTGGGGGCTAAAATTAAAATGCAGGACGATCAGCTAATTATGGTTTTATTTAACATATTGCTCTCTCAGTTTCACACACTTATTGCAGCGGTCCTTTAGATTTTCTAAGCCCTATAAAAGAACACGGAATTTTGGGCGTCCAACCAGGACTTTCACGATAACCTTGAAGCCTGGAACTTTTCAGCACCCCCTCTTATATGTATATACATTTATATGTGTGTGTATGTTGTGTGCGCGCGCGTGTGTATGTGTGTGTGTGAGAAAGAGAGAGAAAGAGAGAGAGATAGAGAGAGTTGTAGATCATAGGTATACGAACAGGATAATTTTACTAAATCAAAATGCGACATTTAATCATTTAGTGCGTGCATCGACTCGGCAGATCGGTAGTTTATCTAAATTTTAAAATTCAAAAGAATTAACTTCAAATGCATACCATGAAGAGAAATATAGAAAATTTGCCATACGTTACCAGGCAGAGCAACTAAATATTTCAGTTACTATTCAACAACTTATTTGTATAAGCTGACAACAGACACATGCTTAGCTACTCAATATATTACAGCAATATTTGACGTCACGAGCGATTGTTATATAAATCAGCCATAAGCGAAGGAAAGAACGAAGCAGTCACCGTATATGTATCATCGAGAAATAATTACGAACATGGAAATGTACTAAGAAGTAAATTAATAGTAGCGAACCGGCGGAACTTGGGAGGCTTCAGTGCAGGAGTTAAATAATATAACCACACATATCAACTTAAGCTGTAAAATTTTAGGTCATCACAAATATTCAAACGTTCAGCAAGAACAAATATTTCTATACGTTTCTTTTTATTCTTTTGTTTGCTTCAGTCATTTGACAGCGGTCATGCTGGAGCACCGCCTTTCGTCGAACAAATCGACCACAGGACTTATTATTTGTAAGCCTAGTAATTGTTCTATCGGTATCTTTTATTGAACAGCTAAGTTACGCGGACGTAAACACACCAACATCGGTTGTCAAACGATGCTGGGGGAACAAGCACAGACACACAAATACATACATATGTATATATATATATATATATATATATATGTATGTATATATACGAAAGGTTTCTTTCAGTTTCTGTTTGCCAAATCCACTCACAAAGCTTTGGCTGGCCTGAGGATATAGTAGAAGACACCTGCCGAAGGTGCCACGCAGTGGGACTAAAGCCGGAACCATTTGAGTTGAGAAGTAAACTTCTTACTACTCAA
>NC_068989.1:47516515-47517026 GCF_001194135.2 Octopus bimaculoides | reverse complement strand
TGTGTGTGTGTGTGTGTGTGTGTGTGTGTGTGTGTGTGTGTGTGTGTGTCTGTGCGCGCGCGCGAGTCTGTGTGCATATATGTATATGTATGCATGTTTACTCACACGGGCGAGCTCTCATAGACATTTTCGTGTGTGCAAGTTTAATACATACAATATTATTGCTATGTTAAAAATGCGTTATCTTTTGTACTACGCCCATCTGAATTCTATTCCTTTTTATACTTTAAATATCTCAGGCGCAGGAGTGGCTGTGTGGTAAGTAGCTTGCATTACCATTACAAAGAGGGGACTTGTTCGTCCCCTCTTTGTAATGCCTTCATGGCAAATCGCTAATGAAATAAAGTAGCTTGCTTACCAACCACATGGTTCTGGGTTCAGTCCCACTGCGTGGCACCTTGGGCAAGTGTCTTCTACTATAGCCTTGGGCCGACCAAAGCCTTGTGAGTGGATTTGGTAGACGGAAACTGAAAGTAGCCCGTCGTATATATGTATATATATATATATATAT
>NC_068989.1:47512250-47516251 GCF_001194135.2 Octopus bimaculoides | reverse complement strand
TATATATGTATGTGTGTGTATATGTTTGTGTGTCTGTGTTTGTTCCCCCCAACTTCGCTTGACAACCGAGGTTGGTGAGTTTACGACCTCGTAACTTAGCGGTTCGGCAAAAAGTGACCGATAGAATAAGTACTTGGCTTACAAAGATAAGTGCTGGGGTCAATTTGGCCGCAGTCAAATGACTGAAACAAGTAAAAGAGTAAAAGAATATTCAAAGTGACATGTTTTTTTCCACATTTCCTTTGTTGCTTACCATTGTCTTGTCTAATGTGATACATACTTGTTACACTAACGACTCCACACCACATTGGAATGCAGTGTCATTCTAAAAGTGCCATAGATGCAAATTCCTCTTCGTAAACATCTAATACATGAACTAATAATAGTCAAAAGTACAGCAGAACGTTTACTATAAGCGAAAACTGAGAAATATTTCTCTAAGAAATGCATAAAATATTAAGCGCAGCTCATTGGAATACATTTTGTAAATAATTATAGACGGAAATAGGTGTTGAGAGTAGAAAATAGTAAAAGCTTCTCTATGCAGGCTGTCAGTATTTTACAAAATTGCAGCAACATCTCCAAATCTCACTCTAAATTCTAGAATGCTAAGATCGCATTAACCACTATATGTTTGAGTTCACAATATGGAATGCTGAGATCATCACGAAAGGAACGTCAAGGCTAAAACATATTTTACCATTTAAGTTACTTGTATTAGACCGACATGCGGTTAGACAATAATACTACTGTCGATAACAAGTTCAAACCAAATTGTTTTGTGAACAGTTAGCTGCGTGTAGAGAAAATGTATGTAAGTTAATGTGGTACTGTTATCTATTATCCTCACACTCGTTACCACAAACGATTCTCTATCTGTCTGTCTGTCTGTCTGTCTGTCTCTCTCTCTCTCTCTCTTACTCTCTCTCTCTCTCTCTCTGTCTCTCTGTCTGTCTCTCTCTATCTCCATATAAGTTCTATTAGCACCTCCCCAAATTTAATTAATAAAAATACCCATTTTGCCACCACAACATACAGTACAGTCTAATTGTCATTCAACAGAAACTTCGTCTTATTATTTTGATCGAGAAACCAACTTGTTGTACGTTTGAAGAATTTCGATATTAGTCTGGAATCTGACAGTGTCGATAGCCCGCAACTCCGGTTGAGTGCTTCTCTGGAAATACCCTACATATATACACAACCAGGACCTTCGAATGTATATATATATATGTATATATATATATGTGTGTTAATCAAAGGAATTCCAACTTTGATTTTCAAGTTTTACTGACAGTCTTATAATAATATAATATAATATAATATAATATAACATAATATAATATAATGAAATGATAAGAATATGAAATGTTCATTCTGATTGAACTAGTTCTTTCATGCATTAAACTATGCAATCTTCAGGTTCATAAAGTTCAACTTTAGTGAGAAACCTTAAATATATTTGTATAAGCTCCAGAATGTTAAGTTTTGCAAACTGCATTCTGACCAATCAGTGTGTGGCTTCACTAAATTACTTAGGTTGATTGGGGTTTGGTTTAGGCGTCACGGTATGTTGAACATGTCGAAGTCTTTTGGCATGTTCAACAAACCGTGAAACCGTGATGCCTAACGATTCCAAACCAAATTGGGATACAGTGTCATTCAATAAGAGTCATAGAAACAAATTCCTGTTCATAAATATATAACACATCACCCCAAACACCAATCAACTTAAATAATTTAGTGTAGCCACAGACTGATTGGTCAGAGTACAGTTTGAAAAACTTAACATTCTGGAGCTTCTACAAATATATTTAAGGCACACATTTTTGCCTCCTCACTACAGTTGTAAATTGTAAAACGTAACTGTCACGGCAGCTATATGAACCTGATGATTGTATTGTTTAATGCATGAAAGTACTAGTTCAATCAGAATGAACATTTAATATTCTATCATTTCATTATATTATATAATATAATATTATATTGTATTATTATAAGAAATAAAACGTGAAAATCAGATAAGGATGGAATTCCTTTCATTAATTTATTCTTCTATACACAATCATACACATCCGCGTAAATATATATCAAATAATTGATAGGGAAGACAGATTGTACTGTAAACGTTATTGAGCACGATGATCGTTTCTGTTTACATCTGCACTGCTCCCTAGTGGGTGGGGATGATATAATGGAATCGAATGCACCCCACAGTGCAGAAGAAATCTTATCACCTTACATGATACGATATAGTGTTATAATACGAACACATAGCTACTGTGTGTCACAGGATGTTGTTGGTATGATGCGTGCGTTGTGTGCGTTTATAAATGCATCATCAACGCAACACCATCCTGCCACACACAGTAGCGAAATGTACACATCGTAACACTGGAACGTATTATGTAACCTTATGAGGCTTTTTATGTACTGTGGGTACATTCGATTCCATTATATCATTCTCCACCCATTAGGAAGCAGTGCAAATGTAAGCCCAAACGGTCGTCGTACTAAATAAAGTTTACAGTACACTCTGACTTACCTACCAATTATCTAAAATATGTTAAACGTGCACCGAGGAATTCCTTACGTAGTTCCTGCAAATAAATTGCAGTACCGCAGATGAAGCTCGGCAGCCGTACGTGGTGAACGTGCTACCACCACTGTTAGGATCATACACTATTAGGTTATTACCCTAAACTAGTTTTGGATACTACATTTTAAAGTTTCCTATCTAAACTTTCATTTTAAAGATAACGTATATAATTGTGTGAGTGTGAGTGTGTGTGCATGTGTGTGTGTTTGTGTGTTTGTGTGTGTATGAGTGTGTGTGTGTGTGTTTGTCTGTATTTGTCCCGACACCATGATGTTATATGAATACAGACATACCGCACCCTACGTTGTGAATTGGTTCCAGGAGACACGACTCAAGTTGAAAAATGACTGAAGTCGAATTAACATGTCTCTAGACTAGGCTAGGCCGAATTTACTTGTTTCTAGGCTAGGCTAGGTCGAATTTACTTGTCTCTAGGCTAAACCGATAATAAACATCCCCAGTTCTGCACTTTATTTATGAATGCATTTTCAATAATACATGTTTAACAAAAACTTCTTTTAAGCTTACAAACAAATAATTTTTATTTAGTACAGTACAGTAAAAAACAAAAAAACAAAACAAAGTAATCTAAATTTACCAATACAATTTGGTTGTGATTACCGTACATCGCGAACGCTTTATTTGTGAATGCGGTTTACAATAAGACATGGTAAAATAAAAGCCTTTTTAAGATGAAAAACAAATTCAGTAATTATTATTATTTTGCAAAAGTAAAACAAACTAAGTTATTTTAAATTTGCCAATACGTACATACAATTTGGTGGTGTACATCGCGGATGTAGATTCCTGTGGATCGTCAACATCAAGACTTGACTTTGGTTGTTCTTGTTCGATGCGCTTAAAAAGAGTTCCTTGAATTGTCTCCTTCTTTTCCTCAAGGATTACATTATAGGGAGCAAAAGCTTCGTGCCAAGCCTGCATAATCATGGAAAAGTGTTGAGCATTTGGAACCGTATCTTCGAACATAGAAAGACCTTTTTCGATATGTGTAAATACTTGCTGCACTTTCTTAATGGTAAACTGACGTGGCTCAGGTTCGACTTCCTCTTATTATTTATTTTACTGCTCGCGAAGCTCTATCAGATCCTCGTTCGTCAGGAGCTGCTCGTCTTTTTCAAATATATTTGTGAAATCCTTCTCCTCCAAATCCATTTCCAGTTCTTTACTCGTAGTCACTAACATTTTGTTGATGGCAACATTATCAAACCCCTAAAAATCATTCACGAATTGCGGGCATAGCGTCTTCCATACACCACTCATAGCCGTGCTCTCTTGTGTACATGCTATATATATATATATGAAGTAAAAAGTAAAAAGTAAAATGGTGAATGAACTCTATTTGTACTCTTATACGTTCTTAACAGAACACACCGCAACTATA
>NC_068989.1:47511098-47511814 GCF_001194135.2 Octopus bimaculoides | reverse complement strand
AGCAACAGTTGCTTCACCACATACCGAAGTTCAGAAATAGCACCTAAAGTGCTAAAACTCCAACAGATAGCAATACTTGTAACTCACAAAGGCGAAACAAGAAGAAAAAACAACGAAACTAACCAGTCTTAGTTAATCATAGACGCGTTTCTGGATCAGAATAGTAAAAAACCTTCATTTCCGTCATCAGTATGATATTCTAGTTTGCAAATGGTGTTTACATACCGAAGTGCTTGGTAAAAATTATTAATTATTAATTTATTAATAAATTAATAATCCTTTACCCTTTTATTTGTAATAATTATTCACTCACTGATAGTAAACCGCAGATTTTCTGCCGTATTGCTTGTGACGCACATGGTAATTCTTGAGGAGGGATAAGGACTGACTGGCCTATGTAAGTTCGGAGGTGCTGGTTATTTTATGTTAATGCACGATGTCGCTTGGTCGAGCATGCATAATTACCTGCATCTTCAAATTTGCAAACTAGAATATCATACTGATGACGGAAACGAAGGTTTTTACCATTCTGATCCAGAAACGCGTCTATGATTAACGAAGACTGGTTAGTTTCGTTGTTTTTTCTTCTTGTTTTGCCTTTGTGAGTTACAAGTATTGCTATCTGTTGGAGTTTTAGCACTTTAGCTGCTATTTCTGAACTTCGGCATGTGGAGAAGCAACTGTTGCTGATCCCTTAATTATGTATATGTATATAT
>NC_068989.1:47508762-47510675 GCF_001194135.2 Octopus bimaculoides | reverse complement strand
ATATATATATATATATATATATATATATATACATGTGTGTGTGTGTGTGTGTGTGTGTGTGTGTGTGTGTGTATGTGTGTGTGTGTGATGATCAAGCACTCTATCTCACACATAATCACTACTTAATTTTTCGCCAATTTCCGTTTGTGAGATTCCTCTCCTTGACTTGACAGAATTCTCATTAACTTTTTTCTCTCTTTATGATAATAGCCTAAGGTGATTAAAGTTACCTTGCACTTAACTACATATTGTACTCTTTATCGATCAGTGAAATCATTTTTCGGTAGATAAAAAATTAGAAATCATTGATTTCGAACATTTTCAGAATTTTGTCTTAAAACGTATGTCATGTAAGTATACACAAGACGACATTCTGTTGTCGAGCGGTGCGCTAACGGTACAAAGTATTCTGCTATGCAACACCCTGCGTTCTGAGTTCAGAATCTATCGCATACAGCTGCTTCAGTTAGGATTCGAATAAAATAAATAAATTTGAGTGATTTAAAATATGTGGATATTTGAATATTCGGAAGGAATTAATCTCTTATTTCATCCCTGTAACAGCCCTTTCTATTATAGACACAAGGTCTGAAATTTTGGGGAGGTGGGGAGCTAGTCCATTACACCGACCCTCGTGATTAACTTGTATTTATTTTATCGAACGTCGAAAGGATGACAGGCAAAGTCGACTTCAGCAGGATTTGAACTCAGAACGTAAAGACGGACGAAATGCCTGTAAGCATTTTGCCCTGCGTGCTAACGATTCTGCCAGCTCACCGTATTTTTCACCCCTGTAATATCGATTTCAGATTTTGACACAAGGCCAGCAATTTTGGGAGAGGAGGCTAGTCGATAAAATCGAACCCAGTGTTCAACTGGTACTTATTTTATCGGCTCCGAAATAATGTGAGGCAAAATCGACCTCGGTGGAATTTGAACACAGAAAGGTAAAGACGGATGAAATGCCGCTAACCATTTTGCCTGGTGTGTTAATGATTCTGCCAGCCGACTACTTGTAATACTGCAAGAAATATAACTATCGACATAATCTATCACAGATTTTATATTCGCTTATTTCCTCTGCATCTTTAAATAGATGTTTTCGGTCTAGTTTGGATATTTTGTCATCAAATTTGATTGCAAAGAATTCAAATTTGATGGCAAAGAATTCAATTTTGACGCCAAAGAATCCAAACTAGATCGAAAGAATCTATAATGAAGAGTATCATCATTTGGTGCATTTATTATTTATAGAAGCATATGAGACTGTGTAATTCGAAGCTATAATAGCTGAAAGACAAATAACTTTCTTTTCTGAATAGTAGTATGAAATAATGTTTTTTTTCAGCATTTGGTATCTAATGATTGTTCCGTTCACGGTGTGAGCTTAGTGAGGGAGATGAGAGTGATACACATACAAGTAGATGCCAGATGTGTTCTACCACGGTACTTCTATGTCAATAGCTAAATATACAAGAATGCAAATCATATTCAAGTGTACACATTTTTGAGAGAATCTAGAAGTTACTGAAACTTAACAGTTTCTGAATACTGGATATTAAATACGCAAACATTTCTTCTCTTCCATTCTGTACATCCTCACCGATACTTTTGAGAGGATTTTGTTTTGGAAACACCGATGATGAATGGGAATTAGACGTTACTACAAGGTATAAACGTAACTCTGAATTGGCATCCTACATAAAAACAACATGACGTAAATCTGTTTCGGCTGCAATATACTTTTTATCACCTTCACTAACTCTTATCAACGACCACTGCCAAATATTCAACCACAGAAGAACACTATATACCAATCTGAACTTCTTTCATCTCACCACACACACACACACACACACACACACACACACACACACACACACACACACACACACACACACACACACACACAC
>NC_068989.1:47508178-47508736 GCF_001194135.2 Octopus bimaculoides | reverse complement strand
CACACACACATACACACACATACACACACACACGCACACACACGCACACACACACACACACACGCACACACACACATATATATAGTGTAGTTATCAGTTAGAGGAGTTTAATAACTCTAAGGTATAATTAAATTCAAAGGCGCTCCTGGTTATTACCTGAGTAGGTGCAGTCCTTTGTAAAGTTGTACGGTATCAGGTGGTTCGGTAGGTAGACTGTAGTTTAGGTTGCATACGAGAAGAAAATGTCTGTAAATAACAAGGAGAAACTCTTCGTTTTCGCTGCTATGTCTTTAATTTAATTAATTAACAAAGAAGAAGGTAGCATTTACGATCGTTTCAATTTACTAGTTTTAGTAAATATCTTCAGAATGCGAAAAATAGATTATTTTCGCATTTTGATCGATGTATCAGTCTACTTTTCGCATTCAGAAGATATCTACTAAAACTAGTAAATTGAAACGATCGTAATTGCTACCTTCTTTGTTAATTACCAGCGAAAACGACGAGGAGCTACACCTTGTTATTTACATTCATTTTCTTCTCATATATATATATATA
>NC_068989.1:47504386-47507069 GCF_001194135.2 Octopus bimaculoides | reverse complement strand
GTTGATCCGATCAACGGAACAGCCTGCTCGTGAAATTAACGTGCAAGTGGCTGAGCACTCCACAGACACGTGTACCTTTAACATAGTTCTCGGGGATATTCAGCGTGACACAATGTGACAAGGCTGACCCTTTGAATTACAGGCACAACAGAAACAGGAAGATAAAGTAAGAGAAAGTTGTGGTGAAAGAGTATAGCAGGGTTCGCCACCAACCCCTGCCGGAGCCTCGTGGAGCTTTAGGTGTTTTCGCTCAATAAACACTCACAACGCCCGGTCTGGGAATAGAAACCGCGAGTCCGCTGCCCTAACCACTGGGCCATTGCGCCTCCACACTACACTGAACACAATGAGTATATGTCCTCTAAATCTATCCACTCATCTATTCAACTTATCCCTCCTTTATGCACACATTATACGCTAAGGACGAAATGAAGGCCAACTATTCTATCTATCTAATATCTATCACATTACTATCAAACAATACTATTCGGAGCTAACCCTTATGCGTGATAAGCTTCTTAATCCTCTCCCTCTCTGTTCCCCTTCCCTTTCTTTCACTTACAACTGTTTTCTTACCGTGCTTGGTACCGTTCTATCGCATTCAGCTCCAATATTACAAAGGATATTTAGTCATCTATTACCACCAACAAACTTTTCTTTCACCTCATCCTCTCCTTCTCCTCCCCCAAACACCACCACCACCACTAACCCATCATCATCATCGGTGTCGTCGTTGTCATCATCGTCATTATCGTCATCATCAGCATCATTGTCATCGTCACCACCACCACCACCACTACCACCACCACCACCACCACCACCACTACCACCGTCACCACCACCGTCACCACCACCACCACCACCACCACACCCATCTCGTTCCTGTTTTCCCTTGTAATTATATGTACCATCTTTATCATTGTCATTATTATCCTCACTTTCTATTTATCTTCCTCCTATTCGTCATCATCACTACCACGATCATCACTATTCACCTTATTCTCCGTTATCTCCAGTTTTATATTTTCATCTCCCCTTCGTCATGCTTCCTCATTATCATATCCTTCTACTTCATCCTCTTTCTCTCCATCAACTGCACCTTTCTGATTCTCATAACAATCACTGTCATTCTGATCTTCTTCACCATTTTCTCTTTCCTTTCTTAATCATCATTACCAACAGCCAAATCCCATTCTCCGCAATCAAACTTTCTGTTTTCAAATCGAGAATAGAAACCAAGGAACTTCAACGTATTAATAAAATATTTTAAAGTGCAATATAATAGTTTGACAGCAGAGACCATAAACTATATCCTCTGACCGTAAAATCCACCGTTACCTTACTCTGTTTAACAAAACAAAACCTCGCAACTGTCTTAGCCTAGTTTGTCAATATGAATCATCGTTAGTATCCGCTGAGACAAAAATAAGAAAACATAACTATTTGACCACAATAACCACCTCTAGTCTTTTCAGGCGACAAAAAACATTCACTATTGTCTGCAGTTTGGCGACACAGACCATCATTATAATCCTCGACTCTGACGATATTAATCATCACAACTGCCTTCAGTTACACAACCAAACCTTACTAATTATTTTGGTTACTATTAATTACTTGGCAAAGTAATTTACCTGACTCTTAAATACTGTCTAAATGCACTTTTCTAATTAGTGTCAGTGACAAGGAAACAAGACAAATAACTTTCGAAACAACTAATAATTTTAACCGAAAAACTACCTGTTGCGAAATGTTTAAAAATAATTTTATGTCATTTGTTCTAATGGACTTTTCTCATCTTGTCTGGGATTTTTAGTAAGAGATATTTTTGAGTGAAAGAAAGCGTTTGTTTTCATTTGGAATATACCACACTTCAGATGGATAACACCTTCAGATACCTAAAGTTCAACACAGGTATCCTGACGGCTATTGTACAGTTGAACACCAGGTACCCCAATAGTTATTATAGTTCACTCACTTGGTACCAGACATGTTAGTGTGGGGTTCATTACTCGGTATCCGAGTGGTTATTATACATAGTTTTTCAGCAACACCCCGATTCTTTATTACACAATTTATCATCAGCTACCCGAATGGTTAGCATACAGAGCCATTAGTTATCCGAACGTTTAATACGCATTTATTAGGTTCATGACCTTGGAAGCTTATTAAGTTCATGACCTCGGGATAGAAGTGATCTAGCTCAAGCTTCCTTATTTCTTGACACGTTTCCATGATCTTACCCGCAATAGCTTATACTCTTTTACTTGTTTCAGTAATTTGACTGTGGCCATGCTTGAGTACCGCCTTTAGTTGAGCAAATCGATCCCCGGGACTTATTATTTGGAAGCCTAGTACTTATTCTATCGGTCTCTTTTTGCCGAACCGCTATATTACAGGAACGTAAACACACAAGCATCGGTTGTCAAGCAATGCTAGGGGGACAAACACAGACACACAAACATACACACACACATACATACATATATATATATATATATATATATATATATATACCTATATACGACGGGCTTCTTTCAGTTTCCGTCTACCAAATACACTCACAAGGCTTTGGTCGGCCCGAGGCTATAGTAGAAGACACTTGCCCAAGGTGCCACGCAGTGGGATTGAACCCTGAACCATGTGGTTGGTAAACAAGCTACTTTATTTCAATAAATTTCGC
>NC_068989.1:47501182-47504267 GCF_001194135.2 Octopus bimaculoides | reverse complement strand
AGGCACCAGCGCCCGCCGACTGATAACCCCTCGAAAACATTGTTCTTTTTTTTTCCTTTTAAAATTACAATTTTTACACAATTTCAATATATTAACAATTTCAATTAAAAATATCATAATTTTCCTCATTCCACTCCTCCGGTTAAACAAGCTACTTACCACACAGCCACTCCTGTGCCTACTAAATATATCTTCTCATGACATAACGTTATTGAACTGAATTTTAAAAAAAGGCTCGGGGAGAGACTATAGAGGCTACAAGAAGCAAGCCTAGTCATGAAAGTAAACCTAGTTGCAGATCTTTAATTTGAAAGCGCATTTTAAACTGTGCCGTCAACACCTGTTAGATTTTTAACATGGGATAGAATTTCAATCAAACCTTCGTCTTTCACGCACCACCTCCACGCCCTTCTGGCTGTTCGATGAAGCGCTAAACTATGAGAGTGGGCAAAATCTTTTCTATAGCAGAAAGTACAACTCAGCAATCCACAATTGAACTGTTTTCTGTTGAGATGTTAATATATCTTCAAATCAGCCGTTGGCTGTTCTTATTGTTTAAAGACATTTTCGCGTTTCAACACGAAATACCATTTTAGCTATGCTAGGATTTTATTTTATATTTATTATATTTTGTTTATTTTTTTTCCTTTGAATTAGTTGTCATTATTTATTTGTTTGATATTTTATATATTTCTTTATTTGATTTTGCTGTTATTTTCTAAGATGGATTTTCTAGTAGCATTTATTAAAGTTGGATTTAAAAAGGAATGAAAGAAAGGAAAAAATAAAAGAGACAGAGAGAGAGAGAGAGAGAGCGAGAAAGAGAGAGAAAGAGAGAGAGAGAGAGAACGACATGTAGGGAGAGAGAGAGAGAAAGAGAACGAAATGTAGAGAGAAAGAATACGTGTGTATGTTTGTGAGTGTACGTTTATGTATTTGTTCGTAGGCAAGTATATGTATGTATGCGTGTCCATGTATGTGTGTGTGTGTGTGTGTGTGTGTGTGTACAGAAATGAATGTGTATACATGCGTGAGTTTCATATTTTATCAGGGTTTTAAGAGAAAAAGGGTGGGGGAAGTGGAAAAGGTCAGATGAAACTTTATTCCAAACTGTCAAGTGGCAGATTATAATGCATGATGGGATTAATACAGCCATTAATGCCAGCTATTGTCAGCTGTCGTCAGCCAATGTAAACCTATTGCTATTCGATGTCCGTTCTTATTTATTTATTTGTTTGTTTGTTTATTCCTTTTTGGTTTACAATTTTCCAGAATATCCAGTCTTAAAAATATATCAAGCAAATTAGAAAGAAAAAAAAAAGAATGCTGAAAAAACCCAAAAAGAGCAAAAAGCGAATAAATAAATAAATGAACGGGAAGTGCAATTTCTGTTCATAGTATTGTAAAGAATGAGCAGAAAATATTCTCTCCTCCCGAAAAAAATTAAATCAACAATTATAAAGAGACACAAATTTATATAATTGACAAAAAAATGTTCATTTATTTGGGATAAATACGACGCGGAATTTGGATAGATATGTAGATAGATATGTAGAAAGATAGATAGATAGATAGATAGATAGATAGATAGATAGATAGATAGGTAGATAGATAGATAGATAGATAGACAGATAGATAGATTGTAAATTTGCGCATGAGTCCGTATGATTCAAGAAGAGAGAGAGAGAGAGAGAGAGAGAGAGAGAGAAAGAGAGAGGGAGGGAGAGAGAGAGAGAGGGAGATAGAGAGAGGGAGAGAGAGAGGGATAGAGAGAGAGAGAGAAGGGGGCTGATGTTTTACTGAAACATCTCTTGTTCTTATTTTATGGACTTCGATCAGATGGAAATCAACTCGATCATTAAAGCATACCAACGTTGAATATTTGTTTCTTGTACAATCTGGAACCACCTCACCTCACCAAAGAAAAAAAAATGATCTGATGGACGGAGTTATGGATGTGTGGTTAAGAAGATTATTTTAGGTGTGTGTGCGTGTGTGCGTGTGAGTACAGACGCAAACACACTCACAAACATGCACACACAAACGCGCATATATGAAAACACAGACACACCACACACATAATGAAAACTTGTGTGGAAGGTGATGGTCCGATATCTAAGATACGCAGGGCTGGAGGGAAGGCTAGGAAAGATATGCATCACATAGGCTCATATATATTTGCACATGCCATAAAGCCAAGTAAAGCAGTCATCCTTTCGTCAGGGCTACAATGCTACACAGTGTGTCTGAAGACTAAGCTCAACTGAGCTAGAAAATAGGTGAGTAAAGTGTAAATATATATACATATATCTACGACAGAAAGCGAAAGAAAACAACAGCTGTACACTTTCTAGGAAATATTATGGATCTCCGTATTTTGGCATAGAGGTCAGTAATTGTTGATGATTGTAAAACAGATGTGGAACATGCAAGGAAAGTGACATGTTCTGCCAAATCACAACACAACGTTACATAACATAGCGCCAATCTCGCAATATGTACAAAATACAAATAACATACAACAAGCAAACACAGTTTACGTTGTATATAGTCTACAAACTAGAAGAGGCATTAAGAAAAAAGGCAGAAAAAATGCCCAAGAAGCAAAGTGCTTAACATACCACACAGTAAATCGAAACTGATTTAATATACAGATACAGTCCTATATCTTTAAAAGACAATTCTTCATAGAGCTTAGGAATACGGAGTTCTGTATAGTGGCGGTGCGTAGAGGAAGTACGCATAAAACTGATGAAGAAATGATTATAATAATAATTAAGGGGAGTAGTTTGTAGAGAACAAGAAAGGAGAGGAGGGAATGGATGATGATCACCGTAACGATGACTACGATGAGGATGATTATGAGAATAATAATAATAATAATAATAATAATAATAATAATAATAATAATAATAATAATAATGATGATGATGATGATGATGATGATGATGATGATGATGATAATGATGATAATAATAATAATAATAATAATAATAATGATAATAATAATAATAATAATAATAATAATAATAATAATGATGATGATGATGATGATGATGATGATGATGATAATGATGAAGATAAT
>NC_068989.1:47497981-47499335 GCF_001194135.2 Octopus bimaculoides | reverse complement strand
TTGTTGAATAAGAAATGAGTGGAAATTGAACCGGTGAGTGTGCTCATTAATAAGGCATTAAAACAGACTGACTCTCCCCAGACACAACAATACACACACACACGCGCGCGCGCAATCTGTGTCCTTATTTTATCGACCCTGAAATAACGAAAGGCAATGTCGTTCTCGGTGACATTTGAACCCAGAACGTTAAGACGGACGAAATACGACTAAGCATTTTGTCCAGAGTGCTAACAATTCTGCCAGCTTTAACAGTAACATGAATAACCCTTTCTACTGAAAGCTCAAGGCCTCAAATTTGTGGGGAGGTGACTAGTCGATTACATCGACCCCCAGTGTTTCACTGGTACTTAATTTATTGACCCCGTGAGAATGAAAGGCAATGTCGACCTCGGCGGAACTTGAACTCAGAACGTAGCAACAGACGAAATACCGCTAAGCAGTTTGGCCGGCTTGCCAATGATTCTGCCAGCTCGTCGCCTTCTTTAATAAAGATAATAATAATACCAAACATAACACAAATATTAACAATAATATCATTAGCAACAGAAATAAGTAAACAACAATAACGGGGATGTAATAAGCGATTATAACAATGGCTATAGACGAAACATTGATGAAACAATAGCACTAAAAATAACTTTCAGTAAATACAATAATGATAAAATTAATAATTATAACAAAAATTATACATCCCGGACACAATGACACACACACTAATGATCATATCAACATAAGACAGGACGCAGACAGTAACGGCAAAAGCAACATAAATAGATACATAACAGCTTCGTGAAACAAGAATGCCAACAACAACATATGTAACACAAACAATAACAATCAGAACAAATAACGATGGGCATAACACAGAGCAACAAAAACAACAATAACAACAGACATAACACAGACAGTAACAATAACAACAGCATCAGACAATAATCACAACAACAGTAATAGTAACAACAACAATAACTACAACAAGTATGACACAGACAGTAAGGAAAGTATCAACATTCTTGGAACAGACAGTGACCATAACAACAACAACAACAACAGCAGCAACGCACATGATAGTAGTAATCACAACAACAATAGCAACAGTAACAACAGATATGAAAACAGATAGTGACGGTAATAACAATAGCAAGCATAACACAAAGAATAACAATAATGAGAGTAACATCAATAACAACGTACATCATACAGGCAGTAATAATAGAATAACAAGAAGAACAGACAAGACATAAAATAGCAATAACAATATTGAGAACAATACAGACAACATATATCACATCGACAGTGACAATAATATTGATAACAACAACAACGGCAGACATGACACTAACATAGTAAT
>NC_068989.1:47496323-47497881 GCF_001194135.2 Octopus bimaculoides | reverse complement strand
ATTTATAAAAAATTAATATTAAATTAAGCCTTATAGATAAAGTATATATACATAATGGATTCCCAGCAATCCTTCTTAAATCAAGGAAGCAATCCCTTGCAAAATCACTGCATCTTCTTTTTCAGAGCTTTCTTAAGAGAGGCAATTTCCCAGAAGGAAGACATAATATGCCCTATCCATAAAGAAGGAAGCCGAGCATATGCTAAAAATTATAGGCCTATCTCTCTAACCT
Organism: Octopus bimaculoides; assembly: GCF_001194135.2. NCBI lineage: Eukaryota > Metazoa > Mollusca > Cephalopoda > Octopoda > Octopodidae > Octopus > Octopus bimaculoides. The sequence continues at coordinate 47,497,649 of NC_068989.1, read as the reverse complement.
CACACGTCAGCAAAGTCATGGAACGGATAGTCTGCAAGAAACAAATCGCATTCTTTGAAGAAAAGGACTTGCTGACTGATACCCAGCATGCATTTTGACCAGGTACAAGCTGTCTAACACAGCTCTTGCAACATAACGACTGAGTGTTAACACAGCTGCTAAATGACTCAAATGTGGATGTGATAAATCTCGTCTTTTCAAAAGCCTTTGATAAAGTCGATCATGGTATGATATATCACAAACTACATGATCTCGATATAGTTGGGAGGTTGCATGACTGACTTTCTGGGCGACGGACGACAGGCGGTTATTGGCATGTGGAGCCACCTCGGGGCAAACACGGGTGGCGTGTGGTGTTCCAGGGAGCACTGCCTTGGAGTCACTGATGTTCATGGGGTTCCCTCTCTGACGTGCCCTCGGCTGCTCGGATGGTCACGTTTGTCAGATGTGCAAATGGCACAGGGGTCTCTGGGTCAATGCAGGATCCTGTAGGTATTGCGCATTTGCAGCGGGAGTCTTATGCGATGTGCGGATGGACTGAGGACGATGGCATGCAGTTTGATGCAGGAAAATTCAGGGCCCAGCGCTACCGGCGCAGAGGGTGAACGTCATACGGAAGGGATGCACTACCGAGGGAAGGATTACAGTCCCTGAGTTGAAATCGTTGCGTGACCCGGGCATTTGCATGGGTAGTGATGCGTCTTTGCAGGTGCATATTGCCAGTTTGGTAATGGTTTGGGGCTGGCTGGCTGGCTGGATACTCCGAACTTTCAAAACGAGAAAAAAAGAGACAATAATGGTCCATTGGAGGGAATACATCCCCAGCTGCTTGGACTACTGCTCACAACTGAGGTCACCACACAATATAAAGTTAACAGCAGAACTCGCAGCAATCCAACGAAGTTACACAAAAAAAAATCGTCTGAATGCAGCGTATCAGCTACTCGGAAAGTCTGAAAGAATTAAAACACATCCCTCTAGACTGAAGGCGGGAAAGATATGCAGTGATATGCATCTGGAAAATCCTTGAAAGTTTCGTAACAAATTCTACTATTGAAATTTACACAAACAGCAGAACGTGCCGCGATTGCATAGTGCCAAAGATCCCAGCATCTCCATCAAAAGACGAGATACTGCAACAGTTTGGGTTTCAAGGACCCGAAGCTCCTCAACATCCTTCAAAAATCTCTGGGAGACCGGCACTGTGTGGATGTAGGCATCTTCAAAACAATTCAATACCCAGGGAAACACTATCTTAATGACTTTCACACACACATACACAGACACAGACACGGACTTGTGTATGTTTATGTATAATATATATAT
>NC_068989.1:47495439-47495946 GCF_001194135.2 Octopus bimaculoides | reverse complement strand
TGGAGAGAGTCATTCTCTTTTGGTGCCTTATAGTTTAACACACCGGTAAAATTTCCATTTTCTTTTTTTTTTGTGAAGTAGTTGTATGCTGTCAACTTAATGTGACAGTACCCTGAAGGGAATAATACTACTGTTGTAAATCTCTCAGAGAGATTTATGCAGTAGTGATACGATGAAGTATCGTATCACTACTTGTAAACATAAGGACACAGAAAATGTGTCAAGGCCGACAGGAAGCGGTGCAGCTTCTTAGGTCTAACCAACAGTAGTATTATTCCCTTCAGGGGACTGTCACATTAAGTTGACAGCATACAACTACTTCATCGTATCACTATTGCACAAATCTCTCTGATGCAGCGTATCAGCTACTCGGAAAGTCTATCTATCTATCTATCTATCTATACACCTGTCTGTCTTTCTGTCTGTCTGTCTGCCTGTCTGTCTGTCTGTCTGTCTCTCTCTCTCTCTCTCTCTCTCTCTCTCTCTCTCTATATATATATATATATA
>NC_068989.1:47490869-47494998 GCF_001194135.2 Octopus bimaculoides | reverse complement strand
TATATATATATATATGTATGTATACACATATAAAACTTAGATAAGACTTAGATATGTTTCGACCAAAGATTGGTCCAGGTCATGTCTAACTTAATAGTACCACCTGATAGGATTATCTAAATCCTTTTAAAGTCAAGTTTTGCTCATGGTCCATTGAAGTAGTGAGTTCTTGTTGAGTGAGTTGTATCCAGGTATGGGTGACTTATCTGGTATTCCTTGAAGAAATCTGTCCAGACTCCTTTTAAAAGTGATGGGATCATCCTCTTTAATCAGTTTTGGGACAATGATAAACAGGGAAGGGCCTGTTGAGGAAAAGAAATTATGTCGCAGTGTGCCTATATGTTGTGATCCTGAATTGGGGATGGGACGTATGGCCCGTGATCCCAGCCTTGGATGAATTTTGAAACTAATGTTCAGGTCGTTTGGGCAATGCTGACGGTATATTCTCCACATCGTATGCCTACATATGCATTATATACAGAGCGAGCGATATGTGCAGCAAGATAATGCTTAAGAATCAGAGACAAAAACGAGAACAGATTAAGAAATACATACGTGAAAAATGAACGCAAGAAATATTAGAATAACTTGATGCTTCATATCACGTTATTTATATCAACATTTTGTATTTTATTATTTCCAAATAAACTATCAGGAATATTTTCATCGTATATTTCTTTAGAACATCTGTATGTTATCTTGTTCCATATATATATTATCTAGCAAAGCATTTTAAGAATCTCGGAAGGAAGCGCGATCAATTATGGTCATATTTTTATACGATGATATGATAGATGAAGACAGCATGTAATAATTACATGTCAACAATAGTTTCTTTCGATTGTCGTTTACTGATGATTAATTAGACTTGGGAAAAATATGGTGTGATTCTTTTTTTGCGCATTTCTTTTCCTCATGTATTCTCAGACCACACGATATTTTCAGTTTGTAAGTAAAGATTTATATATATGTCGTGATATACGTTCATACGTGCATACATATACGTATGAATATAACGTGTGTGTGAGTATCTGAACGTATCATTACACACACACACATACATACAGGCATGCACACACACACATACACGTATATGTATATGAGTGTGTGTGTGTGTGTGTGTGTGTGTGTGTGTGTGTGTCTGCGTGTCTGTGTGTGTGTATTTATTTATTTATATTACACACACACACATATGCGTATATGTGTTTACCTTTTTGCGCTCACCTATTACTGTATCTCTGTGTCTCTATTTTTCTCTCTTTCTCCACACAAACACTCACATGCACACACAGACACACACACACACACACACACACACATATAATTACGTTTGGTTACACAATCAACACAAACTAGAATCAAGACATGAATATATACAAAATTTCGTGAGATGGTATTCATCACTTATTACCTAATAAGTGCCAACGCAAGAAACTCTCAGCTCTTGAATCACTTTATAACTTCTGCCGATTATTACTTGACATCTTTTCTACCTTTCGATTTACATAGTATCTCCATAGTCGCATCACGTCAATTCGGAGGAACCTCTTCACTATGCTAAACTCTCTGAATCACAGCTGTTAACATTGTATAGAGACGTTCACCACCGTATTTATATATCTCTGCACCCAGTCAATCTATATCAGAGGCTTTTCCAGTGTTCAATTTCCTGTTTACCGCTTTTATTTCTGCCAGGTTTTGAACTTCTGCTAAAAGATGTTTTGTTGGTCTCTCAGGTATATTATCAAGAAAAGAGAGGTCCACTTCAGTGGGTCTATTGAGTAACTCATCAAAAGGCTCTTTCCATCTCCCTACAGTATCTTTAGGATTTGTTAATATTTATGTGCCATCCTTTCTCCGGAGTAGCGCAAATATTGATGAAACTGGTCCATAAACTTTTTCCAAAAGAGAGAGTAAAAAAGTTTGGAATTATTAGCATTTGAAGCTTCTTGGATTTCATCACATCTATCACTGCTCCAATTTTCTTGCATCATCCTCAGCTTCCTCTGCATTTACTGCCTTGAAATGTGTAGCCACTCTCCGGTTTGCTGACATCTCAACATTTTGCAACATGTTAAATGCCTCTTCCTTCTCCACTAAGATAAGACTAACTTCATCATTATCGTCAAACCATTCTTGATGCTTTTTTACAGCAAAGCCAAGAATGTTACAACAAACCTCATATACTCTTTCTTTGAATGACTTTCAACTTCAATCACATGACAGATTATTTATCTCTCTCACAAACTGATTGTGTACTAACGGAATCTTAAATTTATTGACATCAGTCCGTTTAGGTAACTTATTATTTGTTCTAATTTATGACAGCAACATTCACCTTGGCATGCATCACTCGTACAATAGTAAAGCCCATAGTATCTCGTTTCCTAGTGAAGATGTAATCTATAAAATGCCATTCCTTAGAACGAGGGTGCATCCATGTCGTTTTAAAATTATTTTTTAGTTGAAACATTGTGTTCATCACACAAAAATGATCTATCTCTACGCACATTTGCAATAATGGTAAACCATTACTGTTGGAACTCACAACTCTATGCCTTCCCAAGACACTCCAGGTCTCCCAATGTGCACCAACTCGAGCATTAAAATCACCCAAAATGACAACTTTGTCATCAAGGGGGATACTACATAAATCTCTGTAAGTGATAGATAGAAGGCAAGTTTATCATCCTCTGATGAATCCATAGTTTGAGCATATGTAATTATGAATGTTGCATAGCCATCTTGAACAACACGGTAAGTTGCCCAAACTCAGAAAATGGGTACCCATGATTTGCCAGAAGCCAAATGAAAGTCACGGGCGGACATTTGCTCCCCTCTTCACTCTCTTGAACGTATCTCACGATATTATACAAATTAGAGTAATGATGAAAAATAGATTTTTCGTGAAAATGTTAAGCGACGAAAGCAATGGTTTAATTGTAGCTAAACCAGAACCCAAAAAGGAATCCATGAAAAATGGTTCTTCGTTCTGTTTTGTGGAATTGCACTGGTGTTATCCACTTTGAGCTGCTACCAACTAATGTAACAACTACTGTTCACACATATTGTCAACAATTACAGCGTTTGGTTGCTGCGTTGAAGAAAAAGATGCCTGCTTTGGCGAATCGTAAGAGATTGGTGTTTCATCATGATGATGCCAAGTCCCGCACTGCAAACTTTACATCAGAAAAAAATGGAAGAACTTGGCAAGGAAAACATCCCTCGTCCGCCTTATTCCTCGGACCTCACTCCTGATTGTAATTTGTTTGGAAGCTTACAGAAGTATTTAGCTGGATACGTACTGAAAATCCCCAAAGAGTTCGAAACTATCCTCCGTTTCTTTCCTCTCATCAAAACCAAAACGAGTTTGTCACCAATGGAATTGAAAAACAAAAGTAAGTGGAAGGAAGTCATCGATAATGATGGGAATTATATAAAATGTAAATTTAGATAACTTGTTTCCTCACCCATAATTCGGAGCTTACGAATGGGATGACCTGATATATATATATATATATATATATATATATATATATATAGAGAGAGAGAGAGAGAGAGAGAGAGAGAGAGAGAGAGAGGGAGAGAGAGAGGGGAGAGAGAGAAAGAGAGGTAGAGAGAGAACGAGAGAGAGAGAGAAAAAGAGAGAGGGAGATATATGTGTGTGTTTCGTTGTATGCATGTATGTATATATATGTATATCTATATGTATATATATATAATGTGAAGTATATTGCCACTTAAGTGTGGCTGACCCCTAGGGGTGGATGTTACTGTTGCTTTTAGCCCCAGGAGGACATCTCCTCCAGCTGGCTTATCGACACACTACTGTATCCTGTTTGCCAAGGGAAGTTATCCCTCTCATCATGATCTGTAGCACGAACGGACCCGGGTTTCAGGGTTATTTCCCTTTGTCAGCGTCCGATAGCCACTGATCTTTGATGAGAGAGATAAATTCTTGGCAATCTTAGGTATACTTTTCCAGTGAAATTCTTCACTGAACTTCCCTTGGCAAACAGGACACAGTAGTGTGTCGATAAGCCATCTGGAGGAGATGTCCTCCTGGGGCTAAAAGCAACAGTAACATCCACCCCTGGGGGTCAACCACATTTAAGTGGCAAATGTGCTT
>NC_068989.1:47485616-47490431 GCF_001194135.2 Octopus bimaculoides | reverse complement strand
GGGTGGGGAGGGAAGCCTCCACGGGGAATCGAACCCTGTACCTCTGAAAGTCCGGTTGTGTGCTCCGAACCATTAAGTGAAGAGAGCCCTGATGAAAGACTTCGACCTTTTATAATGCTGAGTAATCGCTTGTGGAATGTGAGAACATTTTGTAAACAAACTTCTTTTGGATATTTTCGATGAATTGGTAGCAGCCGTGCTGAGGTACCGCCTCCAGGGTTTTAACCGATCAAATAGACCATTTATCTATTGCTTTTTTATATCTGATACTCATTCTACATGATATTTGTCCAAATTGATAAGTTACAAGGTATAAACAAAACAACCGAATGCATTTAACTGAAACTTGAGTTTCTCCACGTGGAGTTATGAATAATTGGTTTGGTTTGCACAGAAATATCTGAAAAGTAATTCACCGATCTTATTGACTGGCCAAAATATTGCAATACGTGGAGCATGAAATTATACGATGTGTATGAAAAACAAGTGTCAACGATATATATATCAAAGTTTTAAGTTTTTTTAATTATCGATGTTTAAAGCGTCTCCTGCGGGAATATTACGAAAAGCAAACGAAGCGAATATTTTTGACGAAAATCTGTAGGAGTTCGATATTTAATATCGAACTCCTACAGATTTTCGTTAAAACTGTATCAGGATTTTCCCCAATAGTCGAACTTAAAACTAATTCACATTTGAGAATATTTTCAACAGGATGGGTAATTCCGTAGATACTGCTGACTAATAATCTTTTGCTCGTCGTTGTCTCTTGAAGACACAAGAGTGTTAATTTATATGACACCTAAACTTTTATCACCCAAACTCCCAAATATACTTCGATAAAGCGCTGTCCGATTTCCTCGCTACACGACGGATATAATTTTTGACGGTTTGAATCATCGTTTTTATGTAGCTATGTGTGACACACATTAGAACAAGCTCTATAACCATCACGTAAAGGAATGCTATTGAAATAATGAAATTACTTGTTGCATTATTATTGATATTTTCTAAGTTTTGAATATATGTTACTATTGATATTAGAAAAAGAAATAAGGAAAATATATCGAAATCTTCAGTTATAGAATAGTTGACTTTAATACAAGATTAATGCACTAATCTGACATGTTTTCCTGTGCATGTACTTTCGAAAGTGCATATTTGCTAGCTTAAAAATCCTTTGTTTATATTAAAGCCTACACTTAAATTGAAGGAAAGATTCAACTATAACACCTTGCACTTTCTCTACCTGTGTAGATTTACGATTATTTTGGTTATTTTAGTAAAACTTAGGATATGCAGGATAAATGAATACTAATAATCTTCATAATATTGTTCAACATAATCTACGGTTGGTTCGATTCTATGTTAATGTATTAATGTAATTCAGCTATTTTTTTGTTTGTTTCTTTTGTTTTTCATTAAGAATGCTTTTAGCTGGTGACATAGTTTCAGATAATATCTAAAAAATTACTGTTTTGAAGTACGTGTCCACTAAAATCTATGATTAATTCAATAAAATATTTTTCTGAACCAATCAACATATTGATTATTCACATTGCTGAGAACGAATGCACAAGCATTACTGCATAATCCATTTTTGTGTACTGGAGTTTTATTAGGACTGAATTTCATATAAAATGGAAAATTCTTGCCTTTGCACGAGCTTACAAGCAACAGGAATATATTTAGTGCTTATCAGAGACACGAGTCGACAACCACAAACACACTTACACTTACAAACAAGCGTGAGCATGCATTCACACCATTCACACACACACATATATATATATATATATATATATATATGTGTGTGTGTGTGTGTGTGTGTGTGTGTGTGTGTGTATGCGCGTGTGTGTGTATAAGCCTGTGTGTGTGCATTTATATACATTTACACATATATACATACGTATATACTTATATACGTGCAAATGCATACATATGCATAAAAAATAATTGATAAACGTAAAGGAAGTGTTTGTCAGAATAATACAAATATGTTCAATGTCAACCGAATAATATATATATACATATACATATATATATATTATATCTATCTATCTATCTATCTATTTATCTATCTATCTATCTATCTATCTATCTATCTATATATATATATATATATTTTTTTTTTTTCTTTTCTTTTTTTTCAGTATAACATATGCAAAGGGAGAGCATCGAATTTAAATTTGTGCTTAAATTTGATTTCTAAAGCAGAAAGCAAACTATTAGAAAGGAATTGATTTAAAAGACCTATATAAGTTCAACACCTGCAAGATGCACAGTTATAAATGCCAAACTAATGATGCGATGAAAACTTCAATTATTATATGTGTGTGAGTATGAGTGGCCGTGTATTATTGTTGTTTGTTTCTTCTCGAGCCATGCCTAACTCTTAAGGGCCGGTTTCCCGACTGAAGGTAAACACCATCAGTCGATGTCTCAAATGCATGTTTCAGCATCACTGCAATGAAGATGCCAAACAGAGTGGGGGTAAGCACATAGTTCTGCTTCACGCCCCTACTTATGTTGAATGCCTACAAAGAAGAGTCATCAAATTGAACGACGCCTTCCATATCCGCGTGAAATGAGTGGACAATACTGAAGAGTCTTGTGAACTCAAGGAAAGTAATAAAGAGTAGTTAGTTTTGCTCTCGGCACTTCTGCAGTCGCTTTTGTCCCCTTTGTTCTTACATAGCGCGATAATGTTGCCGTCTCTCATGTTTTGCGGGACTGTTCCCGCCTCTCAGCACTGCACTGACACAGTAGCTTCAGCAGGTAGCTGAGTTAAACTTTCCTTGCACATCTGATGATATCTGGTGGAATGCCAACCAAACCCAGTGCTTTTCCAGTGGGCAAGCTATCAATGGCTCTGCTCAATTCTTCAGCAGTTGGCAGTGTGTCCAGCTCCTCCAACACAGGTAGGTGTTCTACAACGTCCGAGATTTTGCTTTCCTTCACGTTAAGTTCGGAATAATGTTTCACCCATCTTCTTTTGTCCTTGATAACTTCTGTTCTGAATGTGAGTGGAGCTATCTTGCTCTGGGTTGGTCTGATGGCTTACTTCACATTCTCATACATTCCGCTAATGTTGCTTGTAGTCATTTGCGCACCATCTCACTGTCTTCTACATGTCGTTCCTTGCTGATCTAAATACTTGCAGCATTGCCCTGGTAGGTTGGTGATTGTGCTTCAGCAGAGCAGCATGCTTCTTCTCCATGGGACTACTGAGCTCATTCACACTCTCCTCAAATCAGTCTTGTGTCATTTCTCTCCTCCACTCCTAAAGGCCCTCAGTGCAGTATTGTGGATGATGTCCCTGAGAGAGTCCCATGTCTGCTGAACATATACATACATACATTGACATATATTATACTATATTTTATATTTTCTTTGTTTAATTTATTAGACTGGGGCCGTGTAGGACAAATCGGCCGCAGTACTTACTTTCTTAAAACCTGGTCCTTATTCGATCGTACCCCTTTGCCAAACTGTTAGGTTACAGAATTGTAAACGAACAATGATTGTCAAACAGTGGAGGACGACAAACATACACAAAGAGCCACACATCAACAAACATACACAATCGGCTTCAACACAACTTCCGCCTATTAAATTCTCACACAAGCCATTAGACAAGCTGGAGCTATAGTAAGAGAAAATTGCCTAAATTCCACACACTGGAACTGAACCTGAATCCACGCGGTTGCAAAGCAAACTTCTTAACCACATAGCTATACATGCACCTGTATGGAAATATTATGAAGCCCCAATATATAGCAACGTAGAGTAGCGAGTGGGCACAATCGTTAGAACACTGCTCAGAATACTAAGCGGCATTTTCGTCTATACGTTCTGAGTTCAAATTCCATCGAGGCCGACTTTGCTTTTGACCACTTTTGGATCGATGAAATAAGTACCAGTTAAGCATTGGCGATGATGTAGTTGACTTACCCCTACCGTGGACAAGCAGGTTTTGTGTAAACATTTGAAACCACTGTATAGCAGCGTAAGGTGGTGAGCTGATAGAATCGTTAGCACGCCAGACAAAATACTTAGCAGCATTTCGTACGATTTTGCGTTTAAAGTTCAAATTCAACCGAAGTAGTCTTTCATTATTGCAGGGACCAGTTCACCAGTTGAATATTGGAGTCGATGTAATCGACTTAACGCCCCCCTCAAAATTGGTGGCGTATATAGTGAAATCGATATATAGCTGCGTAATAATGTATTATTTAGAATATCCAAGATGAATTGTACTTGTTCACATTACAATAGACGATCATTCCCAGGGTTTCAAACAACCGACGCATCATTCTTAATATGATCTAATCTTCTTCAATCAATATATACACAAGGAAAGCTAAAATTGCATTATAAAGAATGATCCTTCCAATGCGGGAAATGTGTGTTTTTAATAATGTTATATATTTGGTGAGAATTGAAGTTGCATTACACATCTGATAAAACTTTAATCATTTATGACAATAGTATACACTCACGCACGCACGCACGCACGCAAACACACCGACACACACACGCAACAACACATGCACGTAAAGATGCAAATTCTGCAGTGTGCATTAGTTGATGCAGAAACATGTGTAGGTGCAGAAATGAAAAGAAGCAATTCACTGTTGAATAAAACTGGATATAAATCTCTGTTCTCGTTTATTATAAATTATTATATATGTATATATGTATATATGTATATATGTATGTATATATATATATATATATTATTTGAATAAAGTTTGCTGACCACTTTATCATTATTTTTATAGCGATAACTTATTTGAATTTTTAAATATTATA
>NC_068989.1:47483710-47485029 GCF_001194135.2 Octopus bimaculoides | reverse complement strand
ACACACACACACACACACACACACACACACACACACACACACACACATATATATATATATATATACATACATACATAAGCTTAAACCTCTTTCTCCAAGACCGTTGTGAGACTAATAAAATCATCACAGAAGAACAACCAACTGGGAAGAAGGGAGTCTGGAGTTATACCGAGCAACTGTTAATCAATAAAACTGTGATGTCAGGGGTGCAGGCGCATGGGAGGAATCTAGTGTCAATGTGGCTTGAGTACAAGGAACCCGTTGACTCTGTTCTACACTCATGGATGCTAGAAGCTCTTCAACTTGTTAAAGTTCCAGTGAGCATAGTCAAAGACATAGCTGGCGTGACTTCATCGTGAGTGACCATGTCAAAATTGTATTTTCACTGAACCAATGCAGTATCGCAAAAGAATATTTCAAGGGGACAACCTCTCTGTGTTGGTGTTTATACTTTCTGTGAACCCCTTGTAATTCATGTTAAGGAAGTGTGAAGGATATCTCACTGGTTCTCAAGGAAACAGAAATACCAAAACTACACAAAACTTTTTTTGTGGATGACTTGAAACTCTATGCAAAGAATATACACGTGATGAAAAAGAGACTTGTCCTTGTTACATTCTCAAAAGATGTAGGGTTGGAGTTTAGTCAGGACAAATGTTGTTATATAGTTATGAAAGGGGAAAACTGTCAAAGCAGTTTATCATGGACCAGTAACCGAATTACTTCCTCCCACTTTGAAAGGTATGCTTTTGCAATCCAGGAACAGGAAATACCAACCAAATACCTGATGAATAAAAGTGAAAGAAGCAGGAAAATAAGACAATTGATGCAGACTTTGTGGAGCTAGCACATAATATATCACCCACATGATAAGGAGTTGTCCGAAAATGTCGTCACAGTATCATCTACCGGTGAGATAAAAATTGAAAATGAACTGCAAAAATTAACAGCTAAATGTCTGGAAATTTTCTGTGTTGGTGTGCGCGCACGCAACAATTTCTGAATCTTAAGCGAATGAACAGGTAAACGATTCTCATAGAAACAAACACGATATTGAATAATTCTCCGTCATACGTCTACGACCCCACATCCTTTTTTGTAAAGTAAAGAGAAACGCTTTTTAATTGTGATAGTGAAACAAGGGGTTTAGACCTTACAGCCAAAATTAATTTCTCTTGCAAAAGAGGGGGTGATATTTTCTCTCGTTTTTACTATTTAATTAGAAAAGAGAATATGGAGAATTGCAAACATGGCATATAAGGATAACTCTCTCTCTCTCTCTCTCTCTCTCTCTCTCTCTCTCTCTCTCTCTCTCTCTC
>NC_068989.1:47481281-47483529 GCF_001194135.2 Octopus bimaculoides | reverse complement strand
CTCTCTCTCTCTCTCTCTCTCTCTCTCTCTCTCTCTCTCTCTCTCTCTCTCTCTCACACACACACACACACACACACACGCATACATACCAAAAAGATGTGTGTATATGTATTTATGTATGTACGTGTATATGAAACATAGTGTTTGCGTGTGAGAGAGAGAGTGAGTGCCACTTACATATACATGACAACACACCTTCACTCACTCTGTCACTCACTCACTCACTCACTCACTCACACACACTCACTCACTCACTCACTCACTCAATCAATCACTCACTCACTCACCCACTCACTCACTCACTCATTCACTCACTCACTCACTCACTTACTCTCTCTCTCACACTCACTCACTCATCCACTCACTTACTCACTCACTCACTCACTCTTTCTCCCTCTCACTCACACACATGTGGTAATCACCTAGAAACCCAGGTCTGTGCGTATCACGTACGGCTAGAGATGGGAGCGACGACCTCCCTTGCAAATGTTATCCGGACACAAACTGTGTGTCGATAGCCAGCTGGAAAAGATGTTTCCCTGGGACTAAAACAACAGTAACATCGTCTTTTATATGATTACCACATTTTGTTGGCATATAAACTTTACTACTTGGTACTATTGCTGAATATCTCGTTCAGATAATTAGAACAAGTTATTTCTCTCTCTCTCTCTCTCTCTCTCTTTATATATATATATATATATATATATATATATATATATATATATATATATATATATATATATATATATATATATATATATATGTGTGTGTGTGTGTGTGTGTGTGTGTGTGTGTGGGTGTATGTATGTATACAAGGCTGTGTGTGTCTGTGCATATATATATATATATATACATGCACACGCCTACTCGCGCTCACACACACATACACACCAATATATGGTTGTGTGTGTGTATACTTGTACACGATGCATTCGAAAAAAATATATTTTATGCATCCAAAATGCCTGAGGGTTGTAATAAAAAAAGCAATAACAAACGGTAATAAATTATGTCAGGACAATATTGAATGAGTATGCTACAAAAAGAAAGTAGGAAGAGAAAGACGAAAAGGATAATAGAATTGTAAACAGATATAAGAGACAAGCAAATACAAACACACACAGACAGACAAACATGCACACACTCTCTCATACACACAGAGGTATGCTCTATAAATTAGCACCTACGCATGTTTATACGGTCAGACGAAGATACATGTCGTACATATGAATCTTTACATATTTGTTTGTGCGTGTGTGTATCCGTGTGTGTACGCATGTATATATAAAACATATGCATATCTATATCCGATGGGGTATACAAAAGTAACCGGAAACTCTTGAAGGGGGACGATTTGGTTCTCAAAATATTTATTTAAATTAAACCCCATGATTTCACTAATTTCAGCAATATCATAAGATTCCCGACGGTGATCGTAGAAAGTTTTCAAATGTGGTTTCTTTCAATACATGTACAATTGGCTCAATTTATATTGCATTTTGCCAAAAAAAGAAAAAAAAGATTGTCGGTAACTGATACATCTTAATCAAAAGCGTGGAACATTATAAGAATGATGGAAGCATGAGTATTTTTGCAAAGAAAAAAAATTCTACTTTGAAAAGTAAGCCATGTACTCAAAAATTTTTTAAAAATAAAAGATTAACGGCCGTGCAGTTGAAAGCTATGCGGTAATCTCAGCGAATGAATTTCATTCTTAAATGACATTCAGAACATGTTTCCTATTGTGATACAATACTTAACAGTTAATAATATTTCACATTAATCTCTTATCCTAATAGATAATATTAATTAGGATTTGGGAAATTATACGCAATTAATTTTAAAACTTTAATTCCAACTTAATCAGCATTTGTACCGATTTACTCTCGACATTTTAACCCTCCACAAATACGCACTGAAGCACACACATATGCACGTATATAAATAAATGTTTATATATATGCAAATATATATGTATGTATATATGTATGTATGTATGTATGTATGTATGTATGTATGTATGTATGTATGTGTGAGTGTCTGTGTGTGTGTTTTTATGTGAAGTTCTACATAAAAAATAATTTAACATTAAACCGATGGATTACTCATTAGTTTTTAGTAGAGTACGTCATTATAAAACTTTTCCAAAGAAATATTTGACAGTGACATTTAAGATAAATAAATGCATTTACACGCACGTTTACACACATATACATATACATACATACATACATACATACGTATA
>NC_068989.1:47478608-47480763 GCF_001194135.2 Octopus bimaculoides | reverse complement strand
CACACACACACACACCGGTATGCTGACACACCTATTCTTTCTATAAACTTTCTATAAACTTTCTATCTGTCTCACAGATTTTCCTATACTCGGTGACACATTCATACAAACATTGTTTTAGACGTCGTTACTCCTCGTGTTTGGTTGACTGCACCAAAACATCAATTTTTCCCATCCTTCCAACTGTCACCTTGGACCGGTTCTCACTCTTTTGCTTGCCTTCATAACATCTACTCGTCCATATGCAAATACTCCCGCTGTTTACATCCCTTTACTGTCTATTCTTGTCTCAAAAATATCACTTTGTTTCGCATGTCATCTACGTAAGTTTTGCTGTCCTCAGTTATTTAGCCGTCTTCGTAGTCTTCTTACATAGATTGTAGCCTTTATAAATATGGGATCTTTCTGTCACTTGGTAATTTATAACATTTCACTTATTGGTAGACATAGCAAACTCTACACCTCCCTAAGTGCTTCGTTCGACTAAATACAATACATCTAACACCTAACTACTAATGTTTTGGTAAAGTCCTGTCTAACATCCAGTTGGTAATTATCCTCGTAAACAATGTATTGCATCATACCTGTAAGCAAGTTAATTGCTCAGAGAATTTTATTAATTAAATTTTGCTTAATTTGCCGAATCTTTTGGTTTAATAACATATTTCGTATTCATTCTGATAATACTAAACGGACGAGCGTTGCAGAAGAATGTTTAAAAAGAAAAAATATAACTCACAAAAGTAACTAGGAAACTATACAGTCTATTTTATCCGGTCTCATCATCCCTTGAACACTCTAACAAATTTTCCGTGTCTCCCTCTTTGTTTAAAAACGTTTTCTCTCCCCTGTTACTTTTATTATATATTGGCACACATATCAATAACACATTCCGTTGGCACTCCGTCGCTTACGACGTCGTGGGTTCCAGTTGATCCGATCAACGGAACAGCCTGCTCGTGAAATTAACGTGAAAGTGGCTGAGCACTCCACAGACACGTGTACCCTTAACGTAGTTCTCGGGGATATTCAGCGTGGCACAGTGTGACAAGGCTGACCCTTTGAATTACAGGCACAGCAGAAACAGGAAGTAAGAGTGAGAGAAAGTTGTGGTGAAATACTACTGCAGGGTTCACCACCATCTCCTGCCGGAGCCTCGTGGAGCTTTAGGTGTTTTCGCTCATTAAACACCCACAACACCCGGTCTGGGAATTGAAACCGTGATCCTATGACCGCGAGTCCGCTGCCCTAACCACTGGGCCATTGTGCCTCCACCAGTAACACATTCCAACTTTCTCTTAACCGTCCCATTTGTTTCATCGGTACCTTTATTCCCTCACACTCGCATCAACTCTTACTTCATCACTAAAACACTTTCATTCTACCCATTTAAGCTAATACATAGACATCGTCACTAACCAACGCCATTATATTTTTGCACTTGTACTCATCTGTATACATACATGCATCACACTAGCACACAAACTCCACTCCTTCTTATACACTCTTCCAGACACGGACACACTTTATACACACGACCCTTCGTCTCTTGTTATCGTCTTACTATAGGACATGATTACAAGCTGGTTTTTAAACTTCATTTTCATTTTCCTCCCTAACATCTCCAAGGCTCCCATCTTCCATCTTTCCATAAAATCTCCTAGGTTTCCATCTTTCTTTTTTCTGACGAGGGACAAACATCCCAAACGTTAAGCCACTTTCTATATCCAGTGACGTGTTAAATATATATCCTATAGTTTAAATACCGATATCTCTTAGTACATTTTATAGCATTAAATAATTATTACGTCTCTCTCATTCTTTTGTCTTATTTATCTATGTTTGTGTGTAGGCTAGTTACATTACTATGCATAATATTTCTTCCTGTTTCTAAAGCTATCGAGAAATATACATATATCCATACGTTATAAACATATATACATGTATTTGCCTAGTTTTGTATATTCTGTGCGTGAACATATTTAACAATGAGCATTTGTATACATTGTATACATTTTAGCTTGCATAAGTATTTTTGATATATTAGAGTATCTATGTCAATGTTAATTAATGTACACGTATATTTTATTTCAAGCGTATATGCGTGCCTCTATGCTTGTTTGTCTATTGGGTAAGATATATATATGTATATATA
>NC_068989.1:47477225-47478090 GCF_001194135.2 Octopus bimaculoides | reverse complement strand
ATGTTTATCATTGCACATGGTGATTTAGGCGGTGCAACAGACTTTACCAATAGAGTTAAAAATGCAGTTTCAGTTAGTTTGGTAGTAGAAAATAATACTCTGATCAAAAGACATCCTCGAAACGAAAATGTCCATTCTGGGAGTGACAAGATTACCTATATTTAAACGGTTCCAGCTTTGTCGGAAATGAGTAAGTTTACGTACGTTTTTTATTGACTAATATGCAAACAGGACACACCAGACCACGTTACCAAAACAAGTGTTGTAGCATGAGATCACCGACTATAAATATTACTTTTTAAATTCGAGAAAGCACTTGAATCCTGTGAATAATTTAGGGCTATTTTCTTCTCGGCCAAGCAAGGTTTGCATCGTCTGCTTCCGTTGAGATATGTCCAACGTTGTTCCCACTTGTTTTAAATGCCATATATCACTGGCTAATGTCGTAACGTTAGATCTCTCTGGATCATATAAGAGGACTTTTGCTTATTTAATCTGGTCTGAAAATGGCCCTCTGTTGCTCCAGCGTTTCCGCGTGCGCCCTAACATTGTTGGAGTTGCTGCTGCTATTGTTTCTGTTACTGCTGCTGTTGTTGCTGCTACTGCTCGTCTCCATCTGATTCATAGACTACAACCGCCTTGTTGTATCGACTACCTACTCACGGTTAACCTTACATGAGCATAGTACCTCTCTCCGGGGCTTGGAGGTAATCATCATTATATTTTTGGCTCTAGGTGCAGCTCTGAATGAAACCATTAGGATTTTATCCTAATGATCTCCAACGCTGTTGACTATTCACCAACATATGCTCCCGAGAAAAAGGAAACCAAAATATTGCCGAATTTAGCACGAAGAGCATGTATT
>NC_068989.1:47475828-47476660 GCF_001194135.2 Octopus bimaculoides | reverse complement strand
AGTGTGTTCAAAAATGATTTCCAACCATATGGTTTCTGTTTCATTTCAGTAGCGTTGCACCTTGAGTCTAGTCTCTTCTTTTGCACCAAAGCGTTCAGTCCTGTGAGTTAATATGGTAGACATAAATTGAAATTGTATGTATAGGGGTGCGTCTGTTTGTATATGGGTGTGTACGTGTATTGATATTGTATGACAATTATAAACAAACCTCGTCGTCTTGCTAGGAAGGTCCTTCATTTTTCAATGTTCTTTAGCAACATGTCCGACCATGGAGGAAAAGATTACTTTGTTTGGAAAATTATAAGGATTCTGGATAAGAAGGATGTTCAATTATAAAATGTGTGTGTGTGTATGTGTCTAAGAAAGAATGGGAGGGAGACAAAGAGAGAGAGTCGGGGGAGGCAAGGACAAAGAGCCGATGAGAGAAACAGAAAGTATACTTGTTCGTAAACTCAGAAACATATCTTCTCTGTCATCTTTTCTCTCTGAGTGTGGATGTATATGTATTTTCATCTGTATGAGTGTATGTGCATGTGTGTGGGTGCATATGTTCTATTATATTGTCGATTCTTCCATGGAAATGAGTTCTACAACGTCACTGAAATCTGGTACGAACAAGAAGATTAATACTGATTGTTAGTCTTATGTCTGAATGTAATTATATTAATCTTTGAAATTTATAATTGAAGCATCAAGAAGGATGTATATATGTATGCACGTATGTATGTATGCATGCCTATCTGTGAGAGTGTGTGTTTGAGTCTCACAAACACACACACATATATATGTATTTGTATGTGTGCATATATATATATATATATATATATATATA
>NC_068989.1:47473691-47475518 GCF_001194135.2 Octopus bimaculoides | reverse complement strand
ATATATATATATATATATATACATACCTATATATCCATAGACATAAACACATATATGTACGTACTTGTATGAATATAATATACAATACTGTGCGCTCGCACTACGCACAAGAATGTTTGTCTAGATGAGACAAAGATTAAACGAATAAATATGCTCCAAAATATATGACTTATTTAATAATATTTATACTATGTTGGCGAAAGAATATTATCTCTATCATTATTTTAATGAAGTTACTCGTTATCCTGTATGGTGCTCTAACAAATCTGCGTCTGTTAAGAACGGAAAATGTACAATATAAGATATTTAGCGAATGATCTCTGGCTTTGTGGTAAGACGTTTACTTCCCAACCATCTGATTCCGCGTTCAGTGCTGCTGTATGGCCCCTTGGCCAAATTTCTTCTACTATAACCCCGGGCCGACTAATGCCCTGTGAGTGGATTTGGTAGACGGCAACTGAAAGAAGCTTGTCATATATATATATGTATATATATATATATATATATATATATGCGTGTTTGTGAGGGATTTATATTTGTGACCGCTCCATCCCATCACACTTCGAAGGCTATGCATTTGCAATCTAAGAACAAGAGATAGCTACTAAATAACTAATCAATAATAGAGACAGGGAAGTCCTTGGATTTCCAAGATGCAACCATGAATATATATTGTCATATTTCTGCATGTGATTAGCAGCTACCTAAAAATGTCATCAAAGTATGACTGCCCTGTGCAACAAGACGCTGCCGTAAAAAAAAACAATATACAAAGTCATTCGAAAGAAAGACAGTCCTGGAATAAATGCAGAGAATCCCCCTGTTATTGAATACGTACACAGATATCAGCATAAGGGATACTGGTGGAACATTCCCATCTGTTACGTGTAAACATAACAGGTCAGATATAGTGATTTGTGACAGACAAGAAAAAGTATGTACCGTCATAGAGGTCAGCTATCCTGCTGATATAAATATCTCTTCGAAAATCAAAGAGAAAAAAGATAACTATGGACAACTGCTTCGAAACCTCCAGCTTCAATATCCGGATCACAAATTTGCATTTATACCAGTAATAACTGGAGCACTTGGTTCTATAAGTTTGAATAAGACAGGTTTTCAGAAAAAGAAATCAACCAACTGTTTGGCACATTACAAATATGATCTGTAAGGGAATAGTAAAACTATGCAAGAGTTTTCTCAGGTTTAAAATGTGACATTGTTTTCGTTATCTACATTCCAAAGATGAATATTTGTATCTATTAGAAATTAGCTCCTGCTTAAGAGGAATAATCTAAATGATTAAATACAAAAGAATCATACATACAAACAAACAAACATACATACATGCACACATACTGACAGACAGACAAAAAGACGACGGACGGACAAACACACATACATACACACACATACACACATACATACATACATACATACATACATACATACATACATATATTCTCCACCGTTATACATCACCAAGGAAATAGAAGAGTTTTACGATGTTTATTCAACATTATCACCATAATACATGCAGTGAAGTAGTTGATTAGCTTAGTGGGAAGATCTAAATATGGCGTTGTAGTTCGCCTTTTGCTATATAAAATATAGTCAGAATTACACATTTTCTAGTCTCTTAAATATATACTGCGTTTGTATCGATTTGAAAATATGAAAAAATGATTGTATTATTGAGAATCAAATGTAGGATTGGCAATTTGAAATCACTGAAAGATTATCTGTAAGACATTATGTAATTGAAGTAGCGTAGCCAAGTAATGGATCTCGATCCGGGTATATCTAGTTTCTATTTAATGCAGAAAC
>NC_068989.1:47469685-47473127 GCF_001194135.2 Octopus bimaculoides | reverse complement strand
GTGTGTGTATGTAAATAAACGTACGGATTAAACATACAAACAAGTCCAATTTATCTATTTCTCTACTGATTGAAAAACGATGAACTGTTTTAATCGATGTTCAACACTTATCGGGGTCTATCATAGGTGTCTGCGTCACTTGATCAACCCCAAGAGACACATGCAGCCTGAGTTTGCGTGAAAGTGTGTGTGTGTGTGTGTGTTTGTGTGTGTTTGTGTGTGTGTGAGTGTATGTACGCGGGCATGTCTGATTATGTGTTATATGTGTATGTACGTGTGCATGTTTATCGTTGTAAACCGTTGAAGCTGACTTCATGCATTTCGGTAAAAAAAATACAATATCTATCTAAAACGATAATTTAGTCTTCCGATGATAAACAGAGATATCTAAAATGTTATAAATAACGGGCTGAAATATCAGCAAGAATCGATGAGATTTACGTAAATCCCTTGAAGATTGTGCTCCAACACAGCTGCAGTCCAGTGGCAGAGGACAGTTAAAGAGTAAAGAATAATTTGAAGCCTTCTATTAATTTATAGACACAGTCTGTGCATCGGCAGCATTAATATGTAAATAACAAATTGTTATTTTAACAATTGTTAATTTAACTATTAACGTGACATTTCGGCTAAAACTCCTGCTGTTTATTGTAATATGTCTCTTACACTTAGCAAGTCTGGCCAGCTTTGTAATAAATCAAATAAATAATTTATTTTCATACAACTTACAAGAATTGCCTTTGTAATAATTCCGTTAATATTCTAAAACTGTATAGATATTTATAAAAGCCACTACATATTTATGTAGTGTAAATTTAGGACGGCAAAATTTTGATGTGCCAGAAATTTGGATACAACTAATTGACTCTTAAAGCAATTTGAAAGTGCATGAAAGTGGATTACATTTAATTTTCGTGTCCAGATAAATAACAATCTCTTCACTGAAAGGATTATTGTTAATCTGTAACATTTTCTTGTATCACACAGTTGAATTAAGGTTCTCAAATGTTGTTTGATATTAAGTTAGTTCCGGTGCAACAGACCAGAGTATACCCCCAGTCCGGACTATACCTGGGTTTAAAGGGGCCGAGGCTAGATTATACTTCGAGTACATTATGGCCAAGGCCAGTATATATTCCCCTCGGGCCAGTTTATGCCTCCATGATATGAGTAATGTTGAGTGATATACACAACATTTACTTAATTTTTCAACATTTTATGAGGATTTACCTTTGTCAGGTCAGTTAATTGAAAAAGCTAACTGACTTAAATCTTAAAACCCTAAACGCATAGACTATAATTACTTCAACCAGAAAAATTTCAATCTTTGAAAATATTATACTTCCACAACGATCAAAGATTACTACCACACTTCTCAGTAGTGGTTACACATTAATATAAAATTCCCTGCCCAAAACAGTATAATGCAATTGTAATATAATTAATTCTACTGTTCATATTATATTAACAGTTATAATGTCCTGGAACTTCAACTTCTAAGACTAGCAAGTCCTAGCTACAATATAAAAGTTGAAAGTTAGAAACTGATAACAACATCAAAATGATCGTGCTTGTTTTCAAGACAAACTGCATGTTCTGTTGTTGACTGAAGCTTCAAACTTGCAGGATAGGTCAACCAATCCATTGAATCACTGATTCTATGTGGATGACGATGCTGCAACTCAACAGATTCGCTATGGCAATGATCTCTGCATCAGTTGCCCAGACTCCATCATGAGAAATGCCAGACTAGTTTACATATTCATTCACATTTTGGTTCAAGTAGTCCTGTAGTTTTTTGTCAAGTCAGTGTTCTTATGGGTGAATTTAATTCTGAGAAGAGAGTGGTTGTCCTCTGATCCTGTCAGGATGTAGCTGATGGCCCAAGATTTGTAGTTCCCTTCACCTTTGGTTTTATATGTACGCCGTGTTTGTCCAAGGCCCCTTGTACGTCCATAGTACACAACCTCACCAAACGTAAAACCGAGAGCAGTGCTAAGATACTTATCTCCTGAACTTGGTAGTGGGTTGAAAGTCTTGGTCTGCTCGTCTTTCTGTGAGATGTAGATGTCATCATTGTCCGGTTCTTCACGTGGTCTTTTGAGTGTCTTTTACTTTGGGTTGTCATCAGTAGAGACACTGGGACAAACATCAGGGGACTAGAGTGATAGAGAAACCTCTTCATCTTGGTAAATCTTAAGGTTGCTGGCGTGGTAGGTGTTGCTCAGTATCTCGTCAGTTTTATTGTTCTAAAGTCTTACTCGTCCTTCGGTCAAAGATTCCACAATTAAGTCGGGTCCGATTCAGCGTCGGTCCATCTTTGAACCCATTCGATGAATACGGCGCTGATTCTTGATGTAAACGATGGAGCCAAGAGTGATTTCTTTGCTGCTGTTCTGTTTTCAATCAAAGACTCGCTTCTAGTGTTCCTCAGCAGAGTGGTTGTTGGTACCAACGGTTAAACGGAATATTTTATGAATGGTTGTCAGTGTATCCAAAACATCAGCATTAGCATCATCGTGGGGACCGCAGTGTCATCTTCTGAATGTTTGGGGTCCATAGGAAGCTTGGCCTTCCGTTCGCACATGACTTCAAATGGAATGCACTTGGTTGAGGCATACTCTGTTGTGTGATAAACGAACAGAACACCAGGGATGAACTGGTCCCAGTTGTTTCCTTGAACATTGGCAAGCTTACTAAGAGATTCTTAGAGTGTTCGATTGTCACTTTCCCGCTGGCCCTTTGTTTGCGGGTGGTAGGCAGATGAAACGCGGCGACCTTTTTGGAAATGCGCCATCAAGTTGTCGATGATCGAGTTCACAAACTCTCGTCCCTGGTAGCTATTCAGAGTGTTCATACAGTCAAGGCGGCAAATAACGGAGTACAAAAAATTTGCTATTGACTTGACACCCTTCTCTGAAACAGCTGTTGCTTCAGTCTATTTGGAGAAATGATCAGTGGCAGCAACTATATATTTGTTGTCGTTTGATGTTTCCTTAAGGGGACCAATCATATCAATCCCGAATATGTTCCATACTCTTCTAGGTGCTGGTATACTGTTAAGTGGTGGAGCCTCCTTGCTAATTTGGGGATTTATCACAAAACATTTTGAGCAGGCTTTGATATGTTGGTGAACATCACTCTTCATTTCCTTCCAGTAATAACGGTCAGAGATTTTGGCTAACGTTTTATCTCTGCCAAAATGGCCACCAGTAATTGACTTGTCATGGCAGGCCTTCAGGATATATGGTAATGAGCTTTTAGTGAGAAACCCATTTGCTCCACGGTAAAGAATCCCTCCTTCTGCTCGACATGATTTAGTTGTTTGTCTGAACTGGAACTTAATAATAATAATAATAATAATAATAATAATAATAATAATAATAATAATAATAATAATAATATCGGAAAATGCCTTAGGAATGAGAACCCATGTTCGAAC
>NC_068989.1:47467005-47469675 GCF_001194135.2 Octopus bimaculoides | reverse complement strand
TGATGAAGGCTGGAGAATACATCAGCCGAAACGTTGTGTTAATAAGAAACAAGATGAGGACAAATATCTGTCAAATGTAAATAATATAAATAATGTACATAATTCTTCACATCTCAAATATAGAACTCTATTATTTCATCAAGTCCAGAGGGATGAAGAACAATGTTGACGTCTGCAAGATTTGAATAGATAATGTAAAGATCAGGAAGTAAAACTGGTAGGAATTTTGTTTTTGTGACACACTAATGGTTCTGCTGAACATAAACTCTTTGGATGAACTTGAATTCGTCTGAATGGTTGTTCTACTGATTCCACAATGGGAAAAGAGGCACAAAACCAATCTAAGGGAGGAGGTTAACATCGGTTTCAAATTTTGGAACGAGTTCAGCAATTTTGGGGAAGGTGTAAGTCGATTATATCGGCCCCAGTGGTTATCCGAAAGGATGGAATACAAAGTCGATCTCGGCGAGATCTCAGAACTCGCAGACGGACGAAATGCCGCTAAGAACTTTGCCCAGCGTGTTAACGATTCTGCTGGCTCACTGCACTGGAGGAGGTTTGTATTAAGTGTCAGTTAAGTACTGACGTCACTTAAATCGAACTCGATACTTTATTATCCCTCTTGGCGAATGAAATGACAATTTGATCTCCACAACATTTGAGCTCAGCGCATAAAGGGGCAGTATATGTTTGAACATGTGTAAATATCATAGAACAATAATAATACTATGCAGTGCCGCTAAAACAAATATGATTTTAACTTAAAATATATTTTTACCGACTTCCCTTTAGAAGTAAGTGAAATGTGAACTTGAAATGAAGACAAGCATGCCAAAGATTATTGAAAAGCCGCATAAATGGGTAGATCTAGATTCTTTTCTCTATCACAGTCTGCCTGGAACCAGTTCTTCTATTGTGTCTCACTTCTCCGAGTCCTTTGTTCTGCATCGTACCACGTACCCCAAACATTCAAGAGGTTAGCAATAATCCCAGTTTTCATTGTGCATTTTTCATATATCCTCTTGTTGATTCAAAGCTAAGCTGATCTATCTTTCTTGTTTTCGTTTTAGTAAAAGGGAAATACTATTATACGTACAAAAATATTTTTAAAATGAAATTTTTTTTCTTTCATTACCTATGCCTTGTATTTTTACTTCCTAGATGCATCTCATTTCAGCGCCTGCCAAGTATTTCCTAACGTAAACAAGGATTATATAAGAATAAATACAATCACCCACACATGCACATTCTCAACTCACAGCCAAACATCTACAAATGCAGAGATCGTCTACATGTAATGTAAGAACAAAAATCAATACGAAACACTCTTGCTTCTATTCCAACATCGCATATTTACATACTTTATATTCGTAAAGAACATCGACAAAATACTTCTGCTTGGTTCGGGGCGTGTATTGGACAAGGAAAAAATGCAAGACGCATGGGAAAGCAACCGAGTTTTGGTTTTGTTTTCTTTTTTAATTGTAAACATCTTTTATGTGCTTACAACAACAAATGTTGATTTCGTGTAGAGACGGAAAGTTGGTTATGAAGAGAATTGAATGTATATGAGAGTGTAAGTCGCTCATGTTTTCTGCTAAGAAACATTTACGACGTACGCAAAGTGAAGTATTCCTTACTAGTATCAATAATGGTACCGGTGCACTGCGAACTTATATTTACGATACGAGTAAGAAGTTAACGTTAATTAATAATTTGGACGGTGATTGGACGAATCACTCATGGGTCGGGAAAATGCTTCATGCTTTCTGAAAAAAAATGATTTTGCTTGGAGAAATTATGTCTGCTCATGCCTTATGCAAGTCCTCGGAAACTGGTTCTAGTGATGCAGTTGTGCTTTTTGTTCAATTGCAAGTTGACGGTTAAAGTAAAAATAATTGCATCTTGGAGGAGATTCCGAATAATCGAAGATCTACTGGATGAAGTGTCTTTGTGCAATGTATGGAATTGGAATTAGACCACAATATACGAGAGGATACTGTAAAGTTCCTGGTTTTGGGTAAGAGAAAATACAGCAGGATCAGTTAATTATGATTTTATTCAAGTTATTCACCTTTCAGATTCACACACATATCACAGCATCCTTTAGGTTATCTAAGACCTGTTAAACAATTCAGAAGGTTGGGCCCTCAAACACGCCTTTCCTGACACCCTTAAAGCCAGGACCTTTGCAGCATCCCCTCTTAAGTGTCATGAGAGAAGAGGCGAGTGAATCGGATGGGCCTGAGTGCAGTGAAGTAGCAGTAGGAAAGACAGTTGAAGGAGACAGCACTTTGTATGGCTTCACGCCAATCAGTTTTGGACCACGCCTAGGAGTTCTGTAAATATAAGAGCAGATAATATTACGAATAAAGATTAAGTTATTACATTACAAACCTACTACTACCACTTCTACCATAGGATTCTATCGTGGCTCATTCGACTCTAAAGGATAAAATCAGGCTGTCCCAAATTTGAAAGCATCTGAGACTGCTTATATTAATAGACAATATCTTACAGACATTTACAAAGCGTATTACGGTATATGTGTGCGTGTGTGAGCGTGTATACATGTGTTTCGCAAATGTATCTGTATAGCCGTGCTCGTATATATGTGTGTGTGTGTGTGTGTGTGTTTGTGTGTGTGTGTGTGTGTGTGTGTGTGTGTGT
>NC_068989.1:47460362-47464219 GCF_001194135.2 Octopus bimaculoides | reverse complement strand
TATATATATATATATATATATATATATATATATGTATATATGTTTATGCGTGTGTGTCTTTGCGTCTGTGTTTGTCCCCCCCCCCAACCATCGCTTGTTGATGTTGACGTGTTTATGTCTCCCAAACTTATCAGTTCGGCAAAAGAGATAGAATAAGTACTAGGATAAGTCGATTTGTTCGACAAAATGCAGTGCTCCAGCATGGCCGCAGTCATATGACTGAAACGTGTAAAATAGTAAATATATTTGTTTTTATGCTCAGTTATAATAAAAACAATGTTACATGAATCTGATTAGTTATTCTTTACTTTTGTAGAGTACAAACTTATTGTTCTTACACAACTTTCACGCAGTCTTATCTTCTTCGTTTGGGCATTATTACTAAATCCCTGTTCAACTGAGCACTCCCAAGGGAAAATAAAATGTTATATTTTTTAAAGAAATTGCTATGTGCACTGTATATATAGGGAAAGCTAATATCAGCATATATCGTTCATTAGTTTGTTTGAACTTTTGAATAATTGATATCTTACTCGGTGATAACTGTGTACTCTGCATGTTTAAATGGCATTAGGAAGAGTTAGTTTTAGGTTCAAATAAATGTTGCTTCCTTTTCTTTCACTTGTTTCGGTCCAGTGGAAGTGTGCCATATCATGGCGTCCCAGGTCTGTAGTTCATGTACACACACACACACACACACACACACACGTACAAGCACGCACGCACGATCTTAACTGAACATATAAAAAAGAAAAAATATATAGTTATAAACACATGAGAAAGCCTTATCAAAAATTTAGGCCCTCAGATGAAACAAATAAGTTTACCGCTGGATATTATTAATAATGTTCTCATTACTTCTACTAAAATAACTGAAATAATTCACTTAAGCAAACAACATACACATACTCACTCACACACATACACCTAAACACACACAGATATACACACTTATAAAATCGTTTCAAAACAATCTGATAGATTGTATGTTCCCAGCTAGGTAACATGACAACTGGCCAAAAATGAAATGAATAAATGAAAAACGACTTTTAGACATGTCATCAGTTTCAACAAGCCCAGGAAAATTTCCCTTTCTTTCTTTCTTTCTTTCTTTCTTTCATTCTTTCTTTCTTTCTTTCTTTTTTCTTCCTTCCTTTCTTTCTTTCCTTCTTTCATCCTGTTTTTCTTTTTTCCTTTTTTCTCTTTCTTTCCCCTCCAGCCAAACTTCCAAAAAGATACCAAATGCATACTTAACGTATATACACGCACTGTAGTATCATATTTATAAAACAAGCCAAACTTGGACGGTTGCTATAGTTAATGCAATTTTATTACTGAGCATTATTTGTGTATATATATTTGGCACACATTGATATGAATAAGCTTTTGTCGCTATTGAATTTCGCCTACTGAGAACTACTTCTCGCATTTGACCTTATGCTGAAGTATGTGTGTTTCCAAACTCACATCGTATGAAGTAAGAAGAGATTCTTCGAAGGTGACGTCCATCGACGAAAAATCATAATCGAGTCCGAGTATACTCGAACGTATTAAGGATCAATATGCTTATCATTGTTTTGCGTGCTCATAATGATTGAATAAATAAATGGGGTTGTTTTCCGATAGGTGACCATCTTTTAAGGTATGATAAATCGATTACATAGGGAAATAGACTATTTTCGCATTTTCTTATTTGAAATTTCCTCAGTAAATATCGATGGAAGAGTTTGCATGAATTCACCAATTACGCTGTTTTGTACAAAATTGCAAAAGACTGCAATATGGCATTATAATTCTTCCACGGACAAAAATTGCATCTCTTGCAACCTTTAAAATAAAGAAAGACAAAGGAAGACAGAGAGAGGGAGAATGGAGAGAAAACGAGGGGGGGGGGAGACGCAGTTATTGATTAAGACGTTCATACTATCATGCATGCCAATAAATATTTGGTAGCCTATAATAATTGTTTATGGATAATACGTAATTGCCAGGAAAGTTTTGATGTAGGCACGGGATTCTACAATGGAACTTAGGTTTGTGACTTGGTAGGATTCTACATATTAGACATACTTCGGAAGAGATCCAGCCAGCTATGAAATGTTCTGTCTTTACCAAGTTGGGCTATTGATTTTGTGAGGTCTAAATTGTTACTCAATAGATACTGTTAGGCAGATGTTCATCGACATATTTAAAGAGATAAATTTAAAGGTAAAAATAAACTAAACTGTGTATCGAAACTGAATTATTTTCTTAAATACAATTCTAGGTATAGTTACTACCAATAGTAACAAGAATTGTAGTATACTAATACAAAATCTAGCTATAAGTTTAAGCAAAATACAACTATATCTTTAGACAACTGAAGCTTTGTTGATAATATCAGTGAGTGCATTTATGATGGCGAGCTGGTAAAATCGTTAACGCACCTGGTAAAATGCTTAGTGCCACTTTATCCGTCGCTACATTCTAAGTTCAAATTCCTCGTAAATCGACTTTACTTTCATCCCTTCGGTATCGTTACAATAAGTACCAGTTGAACACTGTCTTCGATCTATCCTCTCCTCAGAAATTGCTGGCCTTGCGCCAAATTTTAAAGTCAATATTAATGAGTGCTTATCCTTTGTCCAGAAATCCGTTCATCGGGTTGTTCATTACAACAATGAGGGTTTAAAATAAGGTGAGTTAAAAAAAAAATAGAATACATTATATACCAAAACAAATTCTATTAAAAATGCAAAAAATACGAGGGGAAATTTTTTGTTATGGCCATCCACATTGTTCGTTGTAATTTTGACAAGATTTTGCTAACCCTTATAAATGCACATATTTAGGCGGACTTCAAATGTAGCAGGAAATAAAAATGTTAAGAAATGATAAAATGCGCTATTAGAAATAACATCAAGTTAAGATATAGTTACACCAAAACTTTAACTACTTTCATAACTAGTATGAACATAAGTAAGATTTCAATACAATACGTAAAACATTTTTTATGCAGTTGAAACCACTTTAATACCAGCCATCTCAAAAGTATGTCTTCGTAAAAGGAGTAGGTTTCCGAGGTAAGCATTACCTTGTGAAAATTACTGTAGCACACCATTGTTTAATGCTTGTGGAAATAATATCTTGAATGTATACCTATTCTTGGGGATCTACAGAAAGACTACTCAGAAAGACTACTCTCTTCCTCATGTCCATATATATCTGGTGTGTAAAGGAAGTTAATAGTAACATTCAGCAGGCCGATTATAGAACATGTTTCTTCTGCATTTTCAGAACGTGTAATACTTGTCACTGGGAGAAATATAAAGTCATATTATTAGCCATTTGAAATTTTGAACAAAATATCGAAAATGGAGATTTTTGCTGAAGCATTCTTTCGTAATGTTCATGAATTTCTAAGTACAAACTTACGAAAATAGTTTATTATCCGTTTAAAAGATTTGTAATAAGCCCAAATATGGTTGTTTCACATGAAAATCTTTCAGCCATTCTTCAAATTAAAACTGCATTAACGATCGTACATTCTCGTGTGTTTTACAGATATGATACTGAAGGCGTCTAAGTATTAGATGTTTTTGCTTGAGTGTAGATGAATATTTTACTGGTTCTGTGTATAACGGAATAGCTGTATATATGAGATATTCTGTAACACTTTGGGGAACTAATAAAATATTGATAGCTAATATTTCCATGTGTTTCCGAATATGAGCGTTTATACATTATTGCACTACTTTCCTACTTCAATAGTTTACATAATCTACAACGCTTCCAACAGTATATCTATCTATCTATCTATCTATCTATCTATCTATCTATCTATCTATCTATCTATCTATCTATCTATCTATCTATCT
>NC_068989.1:47458500-47459783 GCF_001194135.2 Octopus bimaculoides | reverse complement strand
ATATATATATATATATATATATACGTATATATACATATATATACATATATATATACACACACACACACGCGTGTATATGTATGTGTATGTGTCTTTGTGTATGCATGTATATATATAGAGAGAGACAACATATATATTGGGATGTTTTTCTTACTAAAGTGAAAACATTAGTAATTTCATATATTCATTCGTTGTTGGTGCAAGATGGAAGGCCTAGCCGCTACACCTATGATAATAAAGAGCAAGTGAGATCTTTATCTCGGGGGAACACGAAACACTGAAAAGGTTAAATCAGTAGAGTTGGAAGCAGGTCTCATATGCTGTTGGTTTTTAAGCTCAACATCCCGTAAACGGCCGAAAGTGATCATTACCATTACTAAGATCATTACCAGGATGATGATCCTACGCTGCTAGTAGATCCACCACATGGCCTTGCCACGAAAAACGATAAAAACATGGAAGAATAGTAGCAAACTTCTCAGGATGAGAAAAAAAAAGTTATCTTCTCGAGTCAAACCGACTCATAACGGTCGGTTTCCCGGCATCATGATGTATATATTTCCTACTTAGACGGTACGCCGGTCTGTTGCAAAAGACAAAAGAGGTATCTTTTCGAGTCATGCCGACTCATAAGGGTAGGTTTTCCGGTTTCCATGTCGTATGCATTCAGACCTGGACAGGACGCCGGTCCGTCACCGGATTATTCATTTTTGACACCTTAGTGGACTGAAGCAACCTGAAATGAGGGGTTCTGCTCAAAAACACAACGCGTCGCCCGGTTCAGGAATCGAAACCACAATCTTACGACCATTTGTCTAATACACTAACCACTAAGCTACACGAATCCACGCAAAAGATGATAGGAAGAAAGGAAAAGTAAAATTCCTGAGAAAGAAATCATATACTTAAGAGCAAGAGGTGCAGGAGTTCCAATGATGAGTCAGATTTAAAAATCTATAATTGTAGCAGCATTACCCATAGTGAAGGGAAAATCAGAGGAAAACTTAAAAAAAAAAAAGAAACGTTTACACTGCATCATCACTATTACAGATTTCATCATCATTGTCGTCATCATCGTCATCATCATCATCATCATCATCGTAATCATCATCATCGTCATCGTCATCATCGTTATCGTCATCATCATCATCATCGTTATCGTCATCATCATCATCATCATCATCGTCATCATCATCATCATCATCATCCTCATCATCACCACCACCACCACCACCATCATCATCATCATCATCATCATCATCGTCATCATCATCATCATCGTT
>NC_068989.1:47449645-47454381 GCF_001194135.2 Octopus bimaculoides | reverse complement strand
GTCAGCCCTGCTTGTCCTAGGTATTTTACCTGGTTGGCCACTGGTTCAGCAGGCAAAGTTATAATTCATAACTTGCCTTCTGTACCTGACCTATCCAAAATGGGTGAGATGGAATTCTCATCTTTCTGTTAGTCCACACTAAACTTATATGTATGTATATATGTGTGTGTGTGTGAGTTTGTTTATATGTATCTGTCTGTGTGTGCATGTGTGTGTGTGTGTGTGTGTAGATGGATACGTTGATATGTGTGTGATAATATTACTGTTGCCGATGTCGCTGATGCTGCCGATGCTGCTGTGTTTGATCCCAGCCCACTCCTTATGATGTAGACCTAAGAGAATAATTGTACCCTTTTTATCAATATTGTGTGCAAATTTTGTCTCGGATCACAATAGAAATCGTCCTTTCCATTTTTATTAAGACGATAAAGTATTATATAAGACAGATTTAGCTACTTGATCATGTAGATATGATATGTTGTTATCTACTGAAAGGTACAATTGGTTTTTAACTGACACATTTGGTTGGTTGATAGTAGTTAACAAAACGTCATTGGAAGAATAGGAATTTTATCGGATTGCATTCTTGTGCAAGAGGAATTAGCACAATTATTGTGTAAGACGTTAGGGGAACGTGCAGAGCAGAAAACAAGAAGCGTAATGCTTTGGTATAATCAGTTGACAAACCTTATTCATAGTGCTATTCTTATTGTAAAAAAAAAAAAAAATCAGAGATAGAAAATTATTTTTGGATTTCAGAAATAAATATTTTCTCATCAGATATACTTAATTTACTTTTTAATTACGAAGTAACTACTTGCCATATATTTGATTTGGTAAGAAAATTTTAAATCGAGTGAAGATTTCTAATTCTTCTGAAACGTTTAGTTTCCTAAGTCAATCAAATTTATAATATTATCTTGGCTTCGTGGTATCTTTTGTTTTACGTCATTAGTTTTAATTTCATCAAATAATCTTAGCAATCAAAGAGATTATTATATCGTAGAGTACTGTATTATCAATAGAGTAGAAAGTTCACTGACGAGTTAGAATGTGTTTTGAAAATGTCACGGTCTTAAAACATTTGTCTCAATGCATAGAATATCATGAATGCATATTTTCATGGTAACACCTACGCAGATGTCTCGTAAAATTGTTAAATGTAGAGTTGCATCGAATGAATCAGCTATTTCTGGTCTAGAAATCGCACTAGAAATAGTGGAGAAATCAAAGTCAAAACAAGAAACCCGTTTGAAATAAGGCAATGACGGTTTAGATACTGTAATTATTCGTATTCCATAAAAATCGTGTTTGTCACGTCTAAAATGTCATTTATCATAAATGTATTTGATTAAGATTGCATTGCAGTTCACTAAACGACTACAGAGTCTGTGACGACGTCGTACAGAATAGGCTGGATGTCGACGAATACGGTTAGGAATTGGTTAATCTGTTCCCGTTAACGTTCGTTGCGTGGACTATTGTGAATAACTTTGTTGTGTTGACGCCCCCAAGCGAAGAAGTAGACTCGACCAAGACATATAAATAGAGGTAGTGTGACCGTGGTAGGTTTTGACTGACGGTTGACTGACAGTTGAGTAGCGATCATCCGAAGGTGCTAGATAGCAGTAGCTTGAGACATAACAAACCTCTAGTAGTTCCTTGCCTGTTTCTGCTAACAATGTTCAATGGCATTTGAAAAGTAACTCCAAACTCGATTGTTGCAGAAATGCAGTCCGACAGTTCTTTTCTCCCAGATACGAGTAGAGCGACGAAACATTTCTGCATGCACTCGTTCAGAGTTTGAGCATTACTGATTTATGGGCTCATGTCGAACAGCTACTGCCATGCGTGGGACAGATCCAATTATCAGCCGAATTTATTCTTATAAATGCCTCACCACCCTTCTGTTACTACTCAAAGGAAGCAGTTTTCGTTTTTTGACTATGGTTATAAAAAGATGATGCGTCGTAGGCGAAGCTGAAATGATTGATTTAGGACAATTTGTTTTCTTCCATGGAGAGCTGTCATTGAATTCTTTAAGTTGAACTTGATAATGAACGGCGGTTACAGTGGGAAGTGCATTACTCAAGTTAATTCATTGCGGAAAGATAAGCGAAAGTTTTGAAAACTGAAACATAGGATAGACCCACTCTAAATAGAAATCTGTAAGTTGGAAATCGACAGTTGTAGAGAGTTCTTCGATTGGCATAAGGTGGAGATCTTGTAGCAGGAGGATTGCAACGTCATCAATTATTATTTGTATACCACGTATAATTTATTTTATTTTATTTTATATTTAATATAACCATACATTTACACTTTGTATGTGGCTCTGTATCCGTCGAGCTGGTGTCTGGCCTTATTCCAAGGTCTCAAAACCGTTGCTGGATGCAAAATACCTTGAATTTAGTCAGAGAAAATACCTTTAGGAGCAGGAGAACAACTGCACGAGTACTTTGAACATTTTTCCAGTGATGTATTTTGTTTTAATTATTTGTGTCGGTTTATCTCTAACCATCAGTAACTTTGAGATAATCTCCGCGATAGCAAAACTGAGGAGATATTGTGTAGAACAAAGCAAGAATAGAAATACCATCACCAGGAGATTACTCCTCCTCCGTACGTACAAGTATTGGTCATCAGTACAATTACTGAACAGCCCATTTCTGGAAAATAACTTCAACAATTTTATTAAAAAATTGTTAGTGAAAATTTCATTCAAGAGATTCTACGGCAACCAGCTATGATACTCAACAATTTGGACAGTGTAGCTACCAGAACGAAACAATTGTTTCCAGATGCAAAGAATTTATTCAAAGAACACACTTATGTCTCGGAATGGAACCGTTTTCTTTGATGCTTCTGATGGAATAGATCCTACAAGAAATTGGGTTGATCACTTTTTTGATCAGCCTAATTTTGTTAAAAGTTCATTCGCTCAAACAGCTTGTAATTTCAATGACTTTATCCGCAATTACAAAACTGCGCATTCTGCATTTAAACTTTCTCTTAAACTTGCACATAATGACAAAGCTGTTTACAATTTTAACAAAAGATCTGGACAATCGGAGGTTCTAAAACAGGTGAGACTGATAATAACGGAGTACGTATACAATGTCTTACAGACCTAACGTGAGACTCTCAACAACCCTAGCAAAAATGTTAAAGAAAATACAAGCATAAAATACGAAGAAAAAGACTTGATCTCAAGCGATTTCGAGAAAACCGTTTCCAAAGGGTACCGCTTATGCGGCAACGATAATACGCTTCAAAAAAAGAGAAAAAGAAACCTGCATTTGGATGCTAGATGAAAACCCTCATTTTTCTATCTCGTAAGACGTGCACTTAATAAAGATAACTGTTAAATAGCTCAGTCTCGAAAACGTTTGGATTCAGATGCGCAATAGCCAGCTGCCAGGCAATAATGAGAGTGAAGATGGTGCAATATCGAAACATTGCAGAATAAGCATCAGTAGATCTCAAGAAATATTAGTGCAAGTTTACTCCAGCTTCTCACGAAATTTTAGACACGATGAGTGTTTTTTTATGTAACTGCAATTCCGACTCTCAAAATGATATAGTTCGGGATATTAACGCAAATATTCAAGCGGTAATAAGCAATCAAGAGAGCACAAGAGACTTGACTCTGTAATTAAGGATAATAATGCTGTCAACTATCCAATCGTGTTTAACAAGACTTCAATCCAACAGCATCTCATTGCAACCTGCGACTAAGTGTTGCAGCCCGTATTATGTTGCAAGCGCCAAAACTCTATAATGCTGTAAGACTCACTGTCAAAACTCTGAAGTCATATGTTATCAAGGTCGACATTATGACTGGTTTCTCCTTTCTTGTGACAATAAACAATTGTCTTGGACACCTAGGTTTCCTGCACCTGGAACAAGGAGACCATGATTCTCTTTTGATCTCTATTATCCATAGGTAATGTCAAAAGTGAATGCCGTTTATTCATTAACGTACCAAACAACAGAACAAGGATTGTTTTTAGTGAACTTGTATAAAATCACATTTCTGTTAAAATTGCTTTTGTTATATGTGATGCATATCAGTTGAGTAATCTAAAAATATATATGAACTAAGATATAGAGTAGTATTTTCTTTCCGTCACATAATTACCAATAAACACAGTCACAAAAGCTTAACACTTCATATACATTTTGCAATAAAAGAAATGTTTCTTTGTATTTGTCACCCGGATGCAGATACCTTGGTTAGCATGCATACAAAGCACTTAGAGAAACAGAAATAGAAATAAAAAATTGTACTACTAAGTTCCATGTGCATGCATTTAACTTACACATTCTGGTACATATTTAAATGTCCCTATATCCCTGCAGTAAAGTAATTGGAGTTTCAACAATAGGTATACATCCTCGTTTATTTATGAACGGGACGATTCATTCCTTTGTCATTTTTTTGTATGGATTTATATGCACGCTACTCGGGATGTCACTACCTGCTACATATTGTTAACATAAGCAACTAAATGTCTTTAGTGCCACAGTTGCTGACGAGATGAATATACAGCGAAAGAGGTATGGACTGTTAGATAACCTATGGAGAGTATACCCGATTTTCATCATCTACTATAGTTGTGGCCCATTCTCTGTTTGCGTCATACATATAGACGTTTATCGTAACTCCGCTCAAACGTTGAGGTGTTTTGTGCTCTCTCTATCTCTCTATCTCTCTCTCTCTCTCTCTCTCTCTC
>NC_068989.1:47446810-47449635 GCF_001194135.2 Octopus bimaculoides | reverse complement strand
CTCTCTCTATCTCTCTATCTCTCTCTCTCTCTCTCTCTCTCTCTCACTCTCTCTCTCTCTCTCTCTTCCTCTCTCTCTCACTCTCTCTTATTAAAATGTCACCTAGGACAAGTACTGTATAATAGAAAATGAACGACTGTAGTGGAAGTAATACAGAACTTATTAATTTACACAAGCAGTAATCGTTGGAATATACAATCTATAAAAATAGTATCATCTACAGAAGTCACATTATCATTTCAAAATATCTTCAAATCAGATATACTTAATTTACTTTTTAATTACAGAATATCTGCTTGCTATATATTTGATTAGTTAAACATCAGTTCAAACCAAATGACGATTTCCAATTCATCTAAAACATTTAGTTTTTCTTACGACAATCAAATTCTAATCAAACGAACATTATTAACACAACACTGTTATCTTGGCTTCTTACTATCTTCTGTTTTATGTCATTAGTTATCTCCCTCAAATAAACTAACAATCAAAGAGACAGCAATATAGTACAGTAATATAGTATAAATTAACAGAGTAGAAAGATCAGAGATTAGTTTGAGAATGTTTTGAAAACATCATCGCCTCCGATTATTTAACAGTGAAGAAAATAAAAATACGTTTTTGGTGTAACTGTAACACCTGTATTGGTGTCGATGAAATTGGGTGTGGAACACTAATGTAACGAGTCTATTGAACGCATTCTTTTATCGACATATAGTGTTTGAACATTTAGAAAGGTGGAAAACACTCTGTGAATTGCCTCACTATCAATTCCCAGACCACTGAGGCGAATGGAAAATCTTTCTCATACTAGATTTACAAAGGACAGAAATTATGTACAATAATATTACAAGAGATTATAATAGATCGGTTTTAAACAGTTTTGTTGTTTGTAGGTGCAATGCTTTTGACCTGTACGGGCAATCAAATATTATAATGATTAATGTGTCTGTTATTTCAGGTTTTCAAGAAAATCGTGAGCGCGCGGTGCATAACAGAATGTTGTCTTGAAGATTTTGTAAGGAAAGACTAAACAAAATGTTTTATATGGGAAATGGAAAGTAAGATATAGTATAACTAGCTACAAAATCAGAAACCGGCAGGTAACGTGGTACTCAATAACAAGATATGGGATAAGTCAGCTCGGAATGGCATTTTTTCAGACGATGAGCGCAA
The DNA here is from genome assembly GCF_001194135.2 of Octopus bimaculoides. Lineage (NCBI taxonomy): Eukaryota > Metazoa > Mollusca > Cephalopoda > Octopoda > Octopodidae > Octopus > Octopus bimaculoides. Next base: position 47,448,459 of record NC_068989.1, on the reverse strand, counting down.
TGAAGAACAAAGCAAAAGGCATACAATTCAGAGTCCTTAACCTAATCATAGTGTATCCTGTAAACTACCATGTTTGATGGTGCCAATTTCAAAATATTTTGACACATTGAAGGACTTCCTGTCCAACATAAACATTTGGTGTACAAATTAATATTTAACCACTTGAGAAAAGAGCATCCAAAGAAAATTTTGTATCCACCACAAACATTTTATACGCACAAGCTGTATATTTTCAGCATCTAGTATGGGTCTTCGAATAATTGAGGATATTGAAAGCAATATTAAATATATTAGAAGATGAAATTCGTTGGATTTGTACTTCGTTTATAGAAAGTAAATTGGTATACATTTTTTGCCAAATAAGCGAAAATATTGTAAGCTGAATTAATGTCTTCAGTTATATTAATACCACGTCATATATCATCTTCAGAGTCAGTTTAGTGAAAAGTAATAATTAGTCACCTGAAATGTAGTATTGAATCTTGAAATAATATGATTGTTGATTTGCTAAAAAGTCATCCTAAAAGTGTCGTCCTGTATTAATATGGACAAAAATGGAAAGGCATGATATTCATATTCGTCAGGGACTAATCATTGGAATTGTCAATGCCATTTAAACCTTCAAAAGAAGATTTAATGATTAATCCTTCAATGCAGTTTATGAATAACACATCCTTTCATGCGGGACGCAAAAAAAAAAAGAATTAAAATACAAGGTGATAATCAATCGAATAAGCGCAAATGTGTTTTATAGACACTTGTCTTTTTCACAATTTAGCAGGTTGTCAGTAAGCCACACCCAAAACGGCTGTAATTTGGCCATTTCTCTATTGCTATTGTTGCTATTTAGAGAGCTGTAGATCAATCCTTGTTATACACATCTATCACCAAAGATAATCAATATGTGCTCAATCTGAAATACTTGAGTCATATAAACTACGTTATCTAATTTGGCTGCTATTTTTAAAACTAAGTAGCAGCTGCGTCATTGGTTCCGCCTGTGTATTTATTCATTTCCACTTTTATATTCACTGAGACAAACGTTTAAAGGTGTCGACGTTTTCAAAAATATATTCTAACTGATCGTTGATCATTCTACTCTATTGATAATACAACAAACTATACGATATCACAGTCTCTTTGATTACTGCATTATTTGAAGAAATTAAGACTAATGACGAAAAACAAAAGATAGTAGGAAGCCAAGAAAATGTTCGTGAGCTAATAAGTTTTGTTTGATTAAAATTTGATTGACTTAGGAAACTAACGTTTAAGATGAATTGGAAATCTTCATTTAATTTGAACTGATTCTTACCTAATCAAATATATGGCAAATAATTATTTTGTTATTAAAATGTTGTCAGTATATCTGGCGTGAAAATGTTTTTTGTAAAATACATAAGAAGATGTTACCTCCTATACACAACATCGTTTTATTTTTTCATTATGAATATTGCATTCGCTTCTGCTTGTCTAAATGAATAAAATATGTGATGCCACCAGCCAGCCTCCACTTAATTATCTGTTTAATTTTTTCCTTCCCGGAACTGTAATGTTATACTATTCCCTAAAACCGATCGTTTTTGATTCATTGCTAACCTCAATCTGAGTGGAATCAAAATTGTTAGTCACAATGGAATATATATATA
>NC_068989.1:47444930-47446349 GCF_001194135.2 Octopus bimaculoides | reverse complement strand
AACATTTATTTTTAGTTTCTGTGTTCCTGATAGCTTCACCAAGAGTTTTCCATAGATGTTCGATTGGATTTAGATCGGGACTTTGAGCTGGCCAGTCCATGGGAACAATACCCTGTGTCTCAAACCATTGAGACAAAGAGTATTGTTATTCTTTGCTGTATAACATGGAGCGTTGTCTTTTTGAAAGATAACGCTGTTTTTCGACACTCCCGGATGCAATTTAGCACTAGATGGCTCTAAAATATCCGATAACATAGAAAGATAGGTAGCTGAATTCATCCTTACCTGACATAAAAACATTTCTCGTTTTCCTGTGGCAGACATGCAGGACCATACCACGATAAAACCACCCCAATGTTTTACGGTTGGTACCAGAAATTCAGCCTTAAATGCTTCCCCAACTCTGCGATGCACAAAAGTTCCACCAGATGTACTGAAAATCTGGGTAAAAGCATGAAAGATAATATTAGCTTTATGTTGGATACTTTTGTATATATTTTGAGCAACAAACCAATTACATTAAGTTTATATGTTGATTGAATACATGTACTATATTACGTCCTAGTTACTTTCATCAGACCATATGTCTTTCGACCATTGCTCACTGGTCCAATTTGAGTGATGTTTGGCCCACTGAAGACGTTTTTCCATATTCGCTTCAGAAATCCATGGCTTCTTCCTGGCTTTACAGCCTTTCAGGCCGTACTCTACAAGCCTTCTTCTAACAATTCTGGTTGATATTTGTGAAGTACTTGTCTTGTTGAGGTTCGCACAGAGCTACGATGCTTTTCTCTTGTTTCTGAGCGGCTGATGGATGATGGATCTGTCATCACGAGGTGATGTAATCTTTTTCTACCTGTTCTTCACATCTTTTGTCTCTCTCTGAAGTGCTTGAGAGTCGTTTGCACCGCACATCCAGAATATTTCATCTTCTAAGCAATTTCCCTTTGAGACAGTCCATCATTCATGATAAGCTATGATTTGACCTCGCTCACACTCAACTCCCTTGTTTTAGGCATTTTAGTGTTTATTAACTGTATGTACAACGTATTTTAGTATAACACTTTGAAATAGTCAAAGAAACATAAATTAATTTTGGACGTTGGTCTTACTCATAATTAGTTGCATATATACAGTACAGTATAAAAGTGGTAATTGATGCCTAAGGATGGTCAACCATATATTAAATCTATTCAAAAGCGGTTGGCTGTTCAAAATTTTGACTGGGTTGAACTTCATCGGACTATAAATTCTTTTTTTATCTTTACGAGTTATACACACACACCACACACACACGCACCCCCCCACACACATCTCTATATACTCTTTTACTTGTTTCAGTCATTTGCGACCATGCTGGAGCGACGCCTGTTAGTCGAGCAAATCGACCCCAGGACTTATCCTTTGGAAGTCTAGTAC
>NC_068989.1:47439295-47444277 GCF_001194135.2 Octopus bimaculoides | reverse complement strand
TTGATGTAATCGACTTACTCCTCCCCTGAAATTGCTGACATTGTACCAAAATTTGAAACCGATATAACCCATTATGAAGGTGACGAGCTGACAGAATCGTCAGCATTCCGGACAAAATGCTTAACAACATTTCTTCCGTATTTACGTTCTGAGTTCGAAATCTGCCGAGGTCGACTTCAACCTCTGATCCTTCCGAGGTCGATAAAATAAGCACCAATTGAGTACTGGATTAAAAGTAATCGACTTACCCGCCCTTCGAAATTGCTGGCCTTGTAACAGAACTTGAAACCAATATAATCTGGGATCAACTTACTCCGTAATAAACCTATTGCTTGGTTACTTTACTTCATGCATAAACTACTCACTGGTTCAACTGATCTGTGATTAACAAATTTTATAGTGAACGTATTTCCTAATGAATCGACACCTTCGTGAACCTACTCCACGCTTAAATGTACCTGTTCCATGATTAAACTAGTTTGTGGTGAACTTCGGCTGTGAAATGACTACCATGTAGTTAAATTACTCCGAAGTCAACCTACGCTATGATAACCCTACTCCTAGATGATCGTACTTCGTGTTCAACCTACTGTGTGTGGAAACAATCAAAATAGATCCACGCAAAACTGAAACTGACATATCATGATCGCAAAGAAAATATGAAAATAATAATGTGAGTTATAAAATCGTAAAATGAGAAAATCGTATATTTAAATGAAGTTGCATGCTTATATATCGATAACACAATCGATCGATCTATCTATCTATCTATCTATCTATCTGTCTATCTATCTATCTATCTATCTATCTATCTATCTATCTATCTATCTATCTCTCTCTCTATATATATATGTATATATATATATATGCATACATACGTTCATACATACATACATACATACATACATGCCTACATACGTACATACAAACATGCATGCGTGCATACATACAAACATGCATGCAAACATACATACATACATGCATGCATACATACATACATACTTACATACATACATACATACATACGTACATACGAGTTAGTGCTGAAATGTTCCTGGCTTTGGATAAAAGAAAATACAGGAGGATCAATTAATACATGACCATCAGTTAGGATTTTATTCAGCATATTCTCGTCAACAAACCGGAGACCCTGGTGCAACTGAGAGAGAACATCGATATAGAAATCAGAAAAGTGGGGTCTGAAACTCTTGAGGGTGTTATGGTGCTTTGGAAAGAACACGGGCATGCGAAGCCGAAAATGGATACCATTTAAGCGATGCCATTTTTCATATGTGATGTTGTGGTGTTGTAAAATTTAACCTATGCATGTTAATTTTCATTACTTCCTTTATATTCTATCAAAATGTCATGCGTTTATTTGTAAAGTTAAGGAAGTTATTAAAAACTGAAACTCATCAGTGAGTTTTGGGACACCCTGTATAACCAACAGATCTGTTAAACACGGCAGTAAGTCTAAATGATAGTATGAATGTAAATTATCTACAAATGAAGAGATTTGTACGTTTACATTCATATATATTCATGACTTCATAACTACAGGGAAGTATAATTTAACCACCGACAACCATTGACAAAAATAAAACTCTGAACAGATTCATAACAGTATTGTTTTTATATGTGGAACAGAGTTGATGGAGCTGCTGCTGTGGCATCCTATACCGACATCCGAGATCCCATCCAGGAAAAGTAGCACCCAGTTGACTTTTGCATGAACTCACGTCTTGCAAAGTTTCAACTTTCGTTGAACAAAAGAACAAATAAGCAAAGTGAGTAAGTGCAAAACTGACCCGGCAAACAAACATATAAGGAATGAGATAATTCACTTAAACACCTCACCCCTCCACAAACACACACAGAGAGGGAAAAACGCCTGTATTTATGTACAACACAATGTTTGTTATAATGAAATTAAATAAATTTGAATATTACAAAGCATCATTGAGGGTGATATAAATATATAAACACATTCTTTATATAACGTGTAGAAAAGAAAAGAAGGATGCCTCTTGACACACCGTTTCTTGTTTTGTTGAGTGCTCTTCAGGGGAAATGCATCCATTTCCACCCCTACTAAAAGCATAGTACATCCAACTACTTTATAAAGCAGTCACAGTTTATGCCATCATCGTGACTGTAGTGTGTGTGTGCGAGTGTGCGAGTTGTGTGAGTGTGTTGTAACAAGCAGATACACATTAGAAGATATTGAATTAATAGAAACAAGGAAAAACTCTTATAAATCGACACATAGTGAGAAAGTGATGCACAAATTAATTAAATGCGTCGTTGATGAAATACAGCTTTAAAACTGTGCCATAATTGTGTTGTGTATCATAATAACACGAAGAAAACACCAATGATGCCCAATTAATAAATGTATATTATTTCCAGATGTTTCCTGAGTATATATGATACCATATGCTATACAAGCTATTGAATTGCAATCCAACAATGCAGCAAATTAGTAGAATCACTACAGGCTTAGATAAAATGCCGCGCATTATTCGTCACAATTCTTCGCGGTCTGAGATCAAATTACACATCTAAATCTCGTATGCATGTATATTCTCTGTTTATCCAGGAGAAGCTGGTAAATTTAGCTATCTGCATTTAGTTGCCTTCCTAATTCTAATGATTTTAGTTATATGTACTTTAGCAACTGATAGTTATTGGTTTTAAATCTTCAAACTTTGTCACAAGGCCAGTAATTTCGGAAGAGCTTAAGTCGATTACATCGGCCCCTAGTAGTGCGCAGGTAGTGCTCACTTATTTTATGGTCCCCGACTGGATGAAAAGCAAATACGAACTCGGCGGAATTTGACCTTAGAATGCAAAAGCGGACGAAATGCCACTGAGCATTTTTTTGCCCCAGTACTGTAACTATCCTGCCAGATCGCTACCTTCTAACATTTGGTCATTATTGCCCTACGTTGCTTTTGCCAGTCGTTCTCTACTCGTCGATAAATGTAATAAATATCCAGAAAGAGTCGATGTTCCTCTTCTGTTTCTCCCTTATTTTCTTGGCAGTGCCTGTAATAGAATGGTGTAATCTTGTGATGCTATGCCGTGCTGATTCAACCGAGGAATTGCTCTACGGAAACACGTAATATTGTAATACTTGACCACCTCACGCTTATGGAAGAAGCGTGTGCTTGTCGCCATAGGAATACCTCATGTGCATACCATTGAGAAAGCATATCTGATTATTGATGTGTAGATGGTCTGATGACATTCCCTGGGGGCAGTGAAATCAATAAATGATTCTTGATATAGACACGTTCTCCTGATAGCATTGAGTGCTCCCGTTACTTTCATTTGTAAAGAAAACCATATACTATACTATATGAGAACAGACCAAGCTGCTTCAGATATAAATACATACACACGCACACACAGACACACATATATATATATGTGCGCGCGCGTGTGTGCGTATGTGTGTGTGTGTGTGTGTATGTATGTGTGTGTGTGTGTGTGTGTGTGTGTGTGTGTGTGTGTGTGTGTGTGTGTGTACACAGCATAGACAAATATAGGACATGCAATTAGAGTGTAACAACAAAGTATCGAAATACGGGTTCTTGAAGACCTGGCCAACCTGCAGGAGTCCTGGAGACACAGCAAGAACGAGATAATATCCATAGCTTCAATTGGTTACACGTGAGAATTCTGACGGAAAATCTAATGACCGTTTCTTCTAAGTGGACGCTGTGGAGGAGATGCCTTAGAGTTATAACCCCAGGTCACTCCCAGAGGCGGAGATGGAAGGATGGATAGGTGGACAAACGCAGGTATATCAAATATTACGTAATATAAATTCTTTATTAATATTACCTTTCTTCTGAAAATGATTGTCATAATTACCAGATGGTAACTGAAAACAGCTCCATTTGGGGAATGGATATAATCTCAAGTATTTTAACCGACGTGCTAACAATTTTCCTAGCTTGCCGCCTCTCTATAATATAATAAAAAGACAATAATTAAAAGCATAATAGCATCATAAAAACGTATTATAATATATTAAAATATAATAAATAATTAAATATAATATAATATTTTGTAATATAGGCAGCTGTGTACTGCATAACCTATTACATTGGACTTGCGACTTATTGAGTTGGCTAATCACCCGTCAGGTTTCTTACGTAACCTGAGATTGAGAAAATGCCAGCAATTCCGTAAATAGGAAATATTATTTCATCTCTGAAGCATGTTGTTATTAGATTTAGAATGTCACAACTCTCTTACACTCAAAAACATATGTACTAAAATATATATGCATGCACACAGATACACATACTGATGCGCGTATACGCTTATATATATACATACACTTTACATATGTATATATATATATATATATATATATTTATATATATATATCACACAGGCACATATATGGATAAACAGATGTATACACATAGATAGGTATACATGATGTCACATATGCGTACATACATTTATAGCGTTCATGTGTAAGTATGAAGGTGCATATATCGGTGTATGTACATGTGTGTATACCACTGCATATAACTCCGTGTGTATGCATATGTATGTCTAAGCATATATGCCTATGAGTACGCACACAGAAATACAAACGCATGTTCACACATACGTGTAGAAATAGAACCGTACATACATATAATTAAATAGACACACGCACCTAACCTTCACTCAACACACATACACATACACACACACACTTGCCCAGACTCACGTTTATGCGTGTGTAAGTATCAGAGCACATTTCCAAGAGAAACGCTAAGCACGAGCGTGTTACACAAAAAAAAACTTTTTCCAGACGCTGAACTGACTGTGTGGTAAGAAGCTTGCTTTCCAACCAATGGTTCTGGGTTCAGTTCCACTGCGCGGCACACCTTGGGCAAGTGTCTTCTGCTATAGCCTCGGGCCAATTTGATAGACAGAAACTGAAAGAAGCCTGTCGTTTATATATTTATATATAT
>NC_068989.1:47437021-47439125 GCF_001194135.2 Octopus bimaculoides | reverse complement strand
TATATATGTGTGTGTGTGTGTGTGTGTGTGTGTGTGTGTGTGTGTATTTGTTTCTGTGCTTGTCCTCCGACCATCGCTTGACAACTTATGTTGGTGTGTTTACGTCCCCGTAACTTAGTAGTTGGGCAAAATAAAAACGATATCAGTATTAGGCTTCCAAAGAATAAGTCTAGTTATCTACAGACTCTGACGATGAATAATATCTTCAATAGAATTCTGAGACTAACTACTAAAACTCACTGAAGTCGAGATAAATAAAAATAATTATATTGCAGCCTTCTCCCAGATTTTCAATACAACGTGGTGGAAGAGATATATTAGGCAGCATCTACCATCTCGGAAAACATTGACTGCGGTCATGGAATTTCCTCCAACAATGCAGTTATTTATGATCTCACTACCATTTTTAATATTTTAATGCTTAGTAACTTTAGTGAAATTAGACAATAATTCACTGCGAATGACTTACTTTCAGTTTTAAACATCTGAGATGACAGATAGAGATACAAAATGTTCTATAATGTATAACTAAATTCAGCGAAATGCTCCACAGCACCTAAATTTTTTAAAGCATATGTGCGTCCACTAACGGACGCAAGTATTAAAAGGTACTCTTTTACATGTTTCAGTCATTTGACTGAGGCCAGGCTGGAGCATCTCGTTAGAGGGTTTTAGTCTCTATGACTTATTTTGTTAAAGCCTGGTACTTAATCTGTCCTAAGTTACGAGGACGTAAACACAACAACACCGGATGTCAAGCAGTGAAGTTAGGACAAACACAGACACAGACTCGACAGGTTTCTTTCAGCTTCCGTCTACCAAATCCATCCACAAAGCTTTCATCAACCCGAGACTATAATACAAGACACTTGCTCAAGGTGCCATGCAGTGGGACTGAACCCGGAACCATGTGGTTGGGAAGCAAGCTTCTTATTTCTTTACTGCCCACAAGGGGCTACACACAGAGGGGACAAACAAGGACAGATAAACGGATTAAGTCGATTATATCGACCCCAGTGCGTAACTGGTACTTATTTAATCGACCCCGAAAGGATGAAAGGCAAAGTCAACCTCGGCGGAATTTGAACTCAGAATGTAACGGCAGACGAAATACCGCTAAGCATTTCGCCCAACGTGCTAACGTTTCTGCAAGCTTCTTACCACACAACCACGCCTGCTCCGAGAGATAATAATTTTTTCATTGTATTTGATAGCAATAATATTTTGAATTTGAAATTGAGACGTTGTTACGAAAAAGATTATTAGAATTAACATATTTAATATTTTTATTTGGTAATTACGAAGTTACCAAAATTTTCATTTGGTGATATTGTTGAATTGTGCGATTTCATTCTCTGTACAATTCATCAGTATGATATAATCTGTGATATATTAACTGAACATTTTATGAAGTTATACATTTTTAAAAAAAAGATGGAAATAACTAGAGTCAAAAGGAAATTAAAGGAATGTGTATGGTTATGCTTTTTCTTCAAAGAAGTTTAGTAGTTTAGCAATCGAGGTAAAACGAGAAAGTTCTTAGTGTTTACGTACTGGAAAATGACTGTCTCCTGGTAATTCTACTTAGTGAAAATGTATTTTAGTAAGCTGTAATTTCAGCTTTAACTACAAAAGAATCACAACATATTACCTGATGTACTCTTTGAGGTCTAGACATTCGTTTAGATATATATATTATTATAAATATATGTATACATATATATATATATTCATATATGCATATATTTACGTATCCATACATATATGTATGTACGCGTGTATGTGTGTGCGTATGTATGTAAATGTATGTATGCATGTACGTGTATATACATCAATGTTAGCTGTACAAACACGTGTAAAGATTAAGAAATTTATTAGACTATAATAAATATACAAACTAAATCACCTGTTTAACTCTGCTCACTGTAAATTCTCAGTAAATTATTCTAGTGTATACAATACCAAACTAAAATCTGGGAAGAGATTATTTTCGTACCTGAATGGAATTTAGATATACATGGATTTAAATGGAGCTCTGAGCATTGGTTAAACGTTGTTATCTTTTTCGAAATCTCGCCCTGAAGTTTAATTTACCTATATATAT
>NC_068989.1:47433299-47435763 GCF_001194135.2 Octopus bimaculoides | reverse complement strand
TATATATATAAATATATATATATATATATAGAGAGAGAGAGAGAGAGAGAGATGAATAGATAGATAGATAAATGGATACATACATACATGCGTAATACATAATACATACACACATATTTTTATACACACACACACACACACACATAAATATTTATACATATATGTATGTATGTGTATACATACATATATGTATGTATAAATGTATGAACATTTATACATATTAATGTATGTATAAATTAATAAATAGTCATACATACACTGTCTTTCCACCGCTTATATATATAACACAATCACAATTTATCAAATGTTTATCAAGCGTTATCAGTTGTTTGATATCTTATTTGATAATCGTTCACCCTTCATATGTATTTTTCCACATACATGCACCGATGAACATTACCATCATTCATCTCAGAGATAGGTCAAATGATTTTATGTGTGGCTGTACTCTGGTCTCTGTTAAATAATACTAGTTACCAGCTTATTTAATCGTTAAATATTTTTAGTCCATGAACTGAGATATTGTTGACTACAATGAATGTGTTTCGAATTCAGGCTTAGGGAGAAGGCATTTAGAACTGAAAATATTCCGACCAAAAAAAAAATAAAAAAGAACAAATTATTTTATTCTGAGTGATGAGCATACTTCTGAGTTCCGTCGGGCTTACAGTCTGGGTAATTTTTAGAGTACTATGTTTTGCAGTAGCCTGCTGGCCCATGAATGTATAACCAGTGAAAATTATCCCTCCCGTGGTGTTAAGCTTCAGATAACTGGAATGTTATAACTGCAGTTTAACCTACTACAATGAATATTCTAGTAGTTTGTCTGGTGTTATCCGAGTATGTTATGTCAATCAGTTCTTTTTTTACAGAGAAGCTTACATCTTTGTGCTTCGAAAATTTTCTTTGTAGAAAACGACATTTCGTTCTGAAAATAGCTTCTGTGCAGTTTTGCGTGGTGCTTCAAGCTTCGGCGCAGTTCTGTTTAAAGACGATGACTGTGATTACAACTAGCACCTGACATCTAACAATATTTTCTACTAACATTTCAACTCAAAGAACGGGAGTGTAATAATAAACTACGCTAAATTCCGTTTACTAATCGATTCTCGTTTTAAAAAAGAATGGATTTATTAGTAATTAAAACATTTAAACGGTCTCGACTGGGACAACTGTATATAGTTTATATTTTGCAAAGCCTGTTAAATTGATAACACTAAGCATAGTCGCTCTCTCTCTATTAGACAAACCACATATGTACCTATGTATCTTTTATATATATGTATTTAGGGATTATTTGAAGCCGCATGGCTTAGTAGATAGGGTGTTGTACTCACGATCCTAGACGGCTGCTCGATTCCCGGCCTGGGCAGTGCGTTGTGTTCTTGAGCCAAACACTTGATCTCATCTCGCTCCAGTCCACTCAGCTGTAAACGTATAACCCTTCGACTTAATAGCCTTCCGATCAGGGTAATGTTGTCTTGCTCGTTTAACAAGTGGGGTGGAATGATTCGGAAGCTAAAACGGCGTAAAGTGCATTGTGACCAGCAATGTATAACAGCGTCCGATAGGCTAGTCGATCACGTGATTTATAATTCAAAAGTATTAGAAATGGTTTCTAATTAAGGGTCAGTATTTTGTGGGAATGAAGTAAGTCGATATCAACCTCAGAACATGACTGGTACTTTATTTCATCGACCATGGAAGGAGGAATATTAAAGCTGACCTCGGTCGAAATTGAAATAAGAAAATAAAGCCCCAAAATAATTATTTCAAAGAAATGTTTGACAAAGATATTCTTCTGCAAACAACAATTGTCGGCAGAAAGTTAAGTGCATATGGAAAAAAACAAAAACCCTTATGATCAGTGTATTGACAATGAAGTAGGCACATAGCTTAATGATTAGAGAGTCGGGTTCACAATTATGAGGTGTGAGTTCGCTTTCCGGATTGGACAGCGTGCTGTGCTCTTCTCTATCAAGACACTTTATTTCACGTTCCTCTAGTTCACTCAGCTGTAGTGAGTTGCGACATCACTGATGCCAAACTATATCGGCCTTTGGATAACATGTGTAGCGTGGAGAGAGGAGGCTAGAATGCACGGGCAACTGCTGGTCTTCCATAAACAACTTTACCCGGATTTGCGCCTCGTGGGTGAAATTTCTAGGTGTAGTTTCATGACCGAAAGTGTCGTTACATTTTTTATAATTAAGTAAAATAATAGTAAAATAATATATCAAGGTGTATTGTATCAGGAAAGGGTCACTTCTACCCAGCAGGCATAGTAGCTGAGTTAACCAGAGTAACAGCGTTCATCAGGGAAGAATAAACGAGAAAAAACTTGTGAAAAGGTGACTTTCAAAATCCCAATTTTTTAAAGAATCGTTAAATATTTTGTATGAATCAGAAGGTTCTTCAAATTCAAATAGCAGCGCTTTCGTTTACACACACACACACACACACA
>NC_068989.1:47431047-47432710 GCF_001194135.2 Octopus bimaculoides | reverse complement strand
TAGGTAAGATGCTAGGAAAAAGGTGTAGGAAGTTAGGAAGCTTCGAGCAGTTTCCCCTTCTTCTAACCTACTACCACTCCTTGTCTTTGACTCTGTTTAAATGTATTTACCGGGTGCCACAACATATTTACTTGTTTATTCTACAGTAGACCCAGTTAATGACAGAAGATTAAATTCGCAAAGACATTTCCTTAGCCTACTTCAATAATACCAAATTTTTCCTCTACTCTTCACCCTCTAATATTCTTTATTTGTATTCTTATTCTTTTCCTTAAAAATTTTAGACATTTACCCATTCCCACATAATATCTCTTCACAAATAGGTTTCCATTATGTTCTCTCACTTTGTGCTTTCCATGCATTTTCTATCAAATCTTCTGCGAGTTGAAATGGAATACTTTGACGACGATGTAACTTTCATTTTACTCGGATTAGGTAACGACCACTTCCGAGATTCTGCTATCTATGAAACATATGTAGCCATGATTTTATCTACTCCATTCATTCCCTTTAATTAATTTACTTTACATGTTTCGTTTTTTTTTAAAAAACCTTATCAAAAATGAGTATAAAATATGTGAGAAGAGAAGAGGGCTATTAATAAAATAAAATTGAAATTAATATTAAGAATAACATTCATAGTTTACTGTTATTTCTTGCATGCGCACGTGGTCCTTTCGTTCTGGAGGCATGGTAAGTTCAACACTACTGCGATAGTAAATTACTATTATCTGTAGTATTTTTGTTTATCTTTAATATCTACTTACTCGTGTGGTACATTTACAAATCTTTTCAAATATATATATATATATATATACAAACGCACGCACGCACACACACACACACATACACACACACACACATAAAGATTATGAAAATTGCTCCACCAAGTCGAAGTTGCAATTTAGCTCCAGGTAATAACTCGGATCGTAATCACTTACTACTGCTCCTCGCCTCCCTCTAATGATCCTGTAAGACAAACGGTATGGTTAGGCTTACACACAAAGTAGGAGATTGCATCACAGCTCACAGAAATCCTAAACGACAGCCAAAAGAATAACATTTGACTAACGGTGAGTAGGTTGCACCAGTTCCACGGTTCATTATAGCTAAGTTTGCTGAAGGAGTTTGAAATGAAAAATATTACTAGAAGACACAATTCGTTGCCCGATCCAGGATGAGCCAAACACACTAAAATTCATACCATGCACATAGCATACGTAATTACGCCCATTCACACACATGCACATGCATATAAGCACGCAGACGAATACAGTTCGGTGCAAAAGTAGGTATCACGTGAATGTTATAATACATAATTCATTAAAATTATTAGGACATTAAATTAGTTAGTCTCATTTTTTTATATTTGCAGTGGCATTTATAATAATGATATATTTATCATTACTATACTCTTTTACTCTTTTACTTGTTTCAGTCATTTGACTGCGGCTATGCTGGAGCACCGCCTTTAATCGAGCAAATAGATCCCAGGACTTATTCTTTGTAAGCCTAGTACTTATTCTATCGGTTTCTTGGGTCGAACCGCTATGTTACAGGGACGTAAACACACCAGCATCGGTTGTCAAGTGATGTTGGGGGGACAAACACAGACACACAAACACACATATATATATTCATATACATATATACGACGGGCTTC
>NC_068989.1:47429805-47430653 GCF_001194135.2 Octopus bimaculoides | reverse complement strand
TATATATATATATATATATATATATATATATATATATGTATGTGCGTGTATGTTTGTGTGAGTCGTGTTTATCTACTCCTTAAGCACATTTTTGACCACCTTCTGTACCTACACCTTAGAACCATCATGAAATCTGATGTGGCTTTTTAAGCCAGACATAGATTACACATCCGATTTGGACCACCAAGAGGTGCAATTGAGTTCTGAACTTTGTGGATCTTAAAATGTCTTTTGAGGCCTCCATTAGATTTGCAGACCTTCCGGAATGCATTCCATTGAAAGGTCTGCACATACATATAGGCAGAATGGTTGGTGGAAGTTCGTTTTCCATGGGTTCGCAAATGAGCTCTGAGCCCAGCAAAAGAAAGGCACGGTCTGTCACAAATTGTGCTCACAAAAAGTTCATTGTGATTTAACTTCTTGATCGTAATGTATATATATATATCCGTACATACACGGGCACATACATATATAATACATACTCACAAGCACATATATATGCCTTTGTGTGTATGTATATATGTATGTGTGCGTGTGTGTATGGATATATATATATATATATATATATATATATATATATAGAGAGAGAGAGAGAGAGAGAGAGAGCGAGAGAGAGATACATTGCAGAAACACAAACATGCACACACAGATGCACATACTGATATACGCAGATATATCAGATTTACGATTAATCTTCATTAATAAAGGCTAAAAATAATAATACACAAATATTTCCGTTCATCTAAATTCACATTGGTTTCATTGAGGACAACTGGCGTCAGTGAACGTTTCACAGTCCTATTTATGGTACGCAGATATTTATGGTATATATACATAGATACATATAT
>NC_068989.1:47424700-47429380 GCF_001194135.2 Octopus bimaculoides | reverse complement strand
TGTGTGTGTGTGTGTGTGTGTGTGTGTGTGTGTGTGTGTGTGTGTGTGTGTGTGTGTGTGTGTGTGTGTATGCTCTCATATATAAACGCACACACATACACACAAACATATATACATTTATGTATGATAAACGTTTATATCACTAATGTAATATTTACGTAGTTTACCGTTTTCAATTTTGTAAAATTATTGATCCGTTTGAAATACAGATATTAAAATTTCATATTTTCTTAATAATTTCCGCTGGTAGGCCATCTTATTATAATTTTATATTTTCTTAAATATATGATGAGAGTAACAGGACATGTAATGAATTATTGCTATTTACTGTAACAATGTAGATAATATACAGATAATTTTATTCGATAAATAATTAAATAATTAAAATTCAATGTAATCAAAATTAATTAAATACAAATAGAATTAAAAAGCATTAACTAATCAAATATAAATGTAATTAAAATTAATTATGTGTGATATTTTTCATTAAATGCAGTGTCGTAATTTATCTGCTGTTGTTCACATGATCCGTCACTGCATCACTAGAACGGAAATATATTTAAATTGCTTGATGTATCCCAGCACATGTAACCACATCTTCACTGATAAACATTCGTGTGTAGTTGTTAAATCTAATTTGCACTTTATGCAGTGTCATAGGTTTTGTTATGGTCATTTGTTATGGTCATTTGTTATGGTCAGGTGTCTGTGGCATCCGTTTTGTCCTAGTGTGTCTTTTTTGCATCTATGAAGAAAAAATATTGCATTCGTTTGTCTAGGTTTGTCCGAAGTATATCAACGTCTTCAATTTAGGTTCGTTTTCTTAATTTCTGGTCATCATTGTCTCGGCCTGTTGTATCTTATCATGTAATAAGGAAGTCGGGAGACGTGTGTTAATCAGTATAGCTTTAAATTCCTGAAGATGTATATCACAGGTATTTATAAAGGACACAATATTTCATATGACTTGTGACTGAATTGAGATAAAATATTTGTTCATGCGCATTTCGAGAGATGACACGTAAAGAGTTAACATTACTTGAAACCTGAACGTTTGTAATACATGTCTGAATTTGATAGTTAACTATCATTGCTTAACTTCAAGTATTGTAGTTCTTGATATATTCTAAACATTATACTCCTATCTTTTGCTTATTTTACTTGTTCTGCTTTTACGCCTCTTTGACAAGCCATGTAATACAGTAGTCTTTTCATATATCTTGAAACCACTTCTAAAGCAGACACACACCTCCCTCACCCGGACGTATATACTTCAAGTCGTTCTCCAGAACTTAGTTCTTCATAAAGAAGATTCTAGGAAATTCTTAAAGCTTCCATACGAATTATAGGTTCTTCAAATCACATTCTGCTATATCGCGAGAAAGCTTCTAAACTTCCAACTTTTGTTAAGGTCAAAATATCATTCACATCATGTATTGAGATATAGGTAAGTTACTTTCGTTGATAAATTCTAACTGTTTAACATGCTATAAATATAAAATCTATATGGCATAACCACACAAAGAATAATCCAAAACAGACAAGGTGCATGTTTTGAAAAATATATTTTTCCATAATTTTCTCTATATCGTGGTAGTGTAGTAAGAACTTACTTCTCAGCCACATGGGTCCAGGTTCAGTCCCACTGCGTAGCACCTTGACAAGTGTCTTCTACTACAGCCTCGAGCGGACCAATGGCTTGTGAGTGTATTTGGTAGACAGAAACTGAAAGAGAACATGCCATGTATGTGTGTATGTTTGTGTTTGTGTTTGTGTTTGTGTGTGTGTGTGTGTGTGTGAGTGTGTCTTTTTGTCTGTTTGTCCTCCAGTATCGTTTGATAACCGGTGTTATTGTGCAGACATCCCCTTAACATAGCGTTTCGACAAAAGTGACCGATAGAATAAGTGCCAGATTTTGCAAAAGATTAAACACCAAGGTCATTTCATTTGACTAAAAGTTCTTCAAGGCGGTGCCCCAGCATGGTCGCAGTCTAATGTCTTCAACAATGATAATAATTTACAATGATAAACGATAATAATTTACAATTCGTTTTCTGAATTCAATATTCTTTATTGCAATTTCTTCATCAAACTTTCCAGCTTTGCTGAACTTGGTGTCACGATATTCGAAATATGATACGTCTTTAGAGTTTTACTGTAAGCAGTAAATCTTAGGATCCACAAGAAGTTTTCCAAGACAGATTGGGTAATGAATAACAGATTTATTGCGAAATAATTTAGACTGGTCAATGGCGTATATTTGAACATCAAGGACAAATGTGTACATATTGAATAATATACAAGAGAAATTCACGTGCTATTGAGAATATCTCTGATTCCAGACAGAGCAAACCAATTGCTTTGTCTCAATTGGTAAACACTCCAAAATGAGAAAGAGTGATAATCTAAATAATCAAGAATTCTCTAAAATTGACAAGCCATTAAAGAAAAGGTTATCTAGGTATCTGTAGGAAAGAGAACACCTGTAAACATGTTTTCCTATTTCGAGAAACGCCATCAACGCAAGTGAATGAAAATACCCACAACACAAACATATATATTTATATTGGCGCGTGTACTTGTGGGTGAATGAATGTATGATGAAATCGCATTCTTTGTATTCCCGAAATTATCTGAATACCAAACATATTGAATTATTTGGCATGAAAAATGTACGCAAATGTGCAAATACACAAACACTGTCCAATGCATTTATGCATATATTGATTTATTGATTGTGAATATTCATATTGGAAAAACCATAAAAAATTCTGCTAATAGGATATTCACAATATTACGTTAATTATACCATGATGCAATGTATGTGTGCCTTGATTTCATCTGAATACATTTGTAATATTGTTTCATGTGGTGGGTGTAGTATTTGTTCCATGTAGTGGGTGTAGTATTTGTTTCATGTGGTTGGTGTAGTATTGTTTCATGTGATGTGTGCTGTTGGTGCAATAGGGAAGAATGGTTAAGGAGTTTCCATCAAGATAATGAAGTGCTATTTTTGATTCTGCTGCGTGTCACCTTGGGTATATTTCATAACATTTAGTTAGGTATTATTCCATACCTTTCGAGGAAAATTGGGTAAAACGGAAGCCAGCGGAATGGACAGCAGCTTTAGTTCAAAGATCCAGGCTTTTGCCACTCTGTACTGCTGTTTCGGTCCAAGAAGTACACTAACCTTATCGCACCGTGTTCCCACTATAGCGTGAAAAGTCTACATGTAATCTGTGCTTGGATTCTCTTTAAAGTAGTAATGAACAACACACATAGAAAAAGAAGATAAACAGCTAAAAATAGGCAACTGATTACATTACAGCTTTGTACTCAAGTGTGTTTATAACTCATTGTTAACGACATCCTCAAAAGCTGTTGTTTACTTTTGTTTTTAATCGAAAACAAAATAGACATTGACGATGAAACGAACGTGTGATAAACCCAGTACTTCGTCTGGTAAATGAGCAAGCCCAGACGCTTTACAGTTGAGGAAATTATTGATGGATTCTTCGAACGAAGAGTTTGCACTTCGCAGACAATGAGAGTTATTCGGACAATCAAACTCGTGAAAGTTATGAGTAAAGTAACGATTCGGGTGAATAAATACGGCAGTTGAGAAAAAGCCAATTATAGTTATTCTCGTTTTTTTTGTTGTTCTTTTTTTTTGTGATTCTGTCCAATAGTTTGTCTACAATGAACAAATACGGTAATTGAAAGATAGGTCTAGCAACCATTACTCTAGAGCTGTGTATGCAACTATATATATATATGATTTTGTTTTGCTGAAGAGCCCAGATGGAGGGTAAAGTTAGGTACGGAGTCCCAGATCTGAGAGGGTTAAGAACACAACTATCTGTGGAATACTCAGCTACTTAAACACTAAATCTATGAACCCGTTAGTTTAGTTGATTGAACTCATACTCATACTCATAAATTTACTCCGAAATCCATATTAAGTGTTTCTTTCTCTGTGTGAGTTTGTGCGTATGTGTGCGTATGTGTGTGTGTGTGTGCATTTCAGTCGCATCAAAGAGAAACCGGTTTCAGAATCTTCGGCCACTAATATGACACGACAAATAATTCAACAGATTCAAAACATTAACGATGATGGTACCGGAATATCAATAAGGAATATCATTGATGATCCCGGAATATCCATATCATTGCCAAAGAACTACAAGTGTCGGAGCAAATATCAGAACTGTGATGCACTAGGATTTTCAATATTTACATTGAGAAGGGTCCAATTCATGTCGGCAAAGACTCGACTCGGAAAAACCCGTTTGATCCGTACCAAGTGGTTACTTAACAATGTTTGTGTGGTAAGTAGTTTGCTTGCCAACCACATGGTTCTGGGTTCAGTCCCACTGCGTGACACCTTGGGCATGTGTCTTCTACTATAGCCTCGGGCCGACCAAAGCCTTGTGAGTGGATTTGGTAGACGGAAACTGAAAGAAGCCCGTCGTATATATGTATATATATGTATATGTATGTGTGTGTATATGTTTGTGTGTCTGTGTTTGTCCCCCCAACATCGCTTGACAACCGACGCTGGTGTGTTTACGTCCCCGTAACTTAGCGGTTCGGCAAAATAGACCGATAGAATAAGTACTAAAGGCGGTGCTCCAGCATGGCCGCAGTCAAATGACTGAAGCAAGTAAAAGAGTAATGGTG
>NC_068989.1:47407405-47424627 GCF_001194135.2 Octopus bimaculoides | reverse complement strand
TTGTGTGGTAAGTAGTTTGCTTGCCAACCACATGGTTCTGGGTTCAGTCCCACTGCGTGACACCTTGGGCATGTGTCTTCTACTATAGCCTCGGGCCGACCAAAGCCTTGTGAGTGGATTTGGTAGACGGAAACTGAAAGAAGCCCGTCGTATATATGTATATATATGTATATGTATGTGTGTGTATATGTTTGTGTGTCTGTGTTTGTCCCCCCAACATCGCTTGACAACCGACGCTGGTGTGTTTACGTCCCCGTAACTTAGCGGTTCGGCAAAATAGACCGATAGAATAAGTACTAAAGGCGGTGCTCCAGCATGGCCGCAGTCAAATGACTGAAGCAAGTAAAAGAGTAATGGTGGTTGAAAACTCTCACTGGCATGCTTTTAGAGAAATTTCGAATATGGTCAGGTCTAACAGGAGTAATAGCAGGTTGTTATGTGCAGATCCTTGTGATGTTTCCAAAATGATGCGTACTGCGTTTCCAGCAACTGTGATAGTTTTACAGTTAGTGAGTAAAAAAGGTCATATCATGCTCCTCACATCTTTCCAAGGGTTTTAGAACCAATGCAGAGAGACATGTTGAGGTGCTGGAGACATGTGTTAAGCCTTAGATGGATGCAGTTCCCAGTAAAAGACTATATGTGTATCGACAGTCTTGAGAGTCTTTACAAAACCCACGTAAGAGATAACGGTCAATATTTATGAGTATGCAACAAGAGTTTATCTTCCAAATTCGCCACATTAAATTTCCATAGATTACTACGTTTGAAATGTTGGTAAAAGGGAGATCGACAGACATCCTCACAATACCACAACTCGTTGC
The DNA here is from genome assembly GCF_001194135.2 of Octopus bimaculoides. Taxonomy (NCBI): domain Eukaryota; kingdom Metazoa; phylum Mollusca; class Cephalopoda; order Octopoda; family Octopodidae; genus Octopus; species Octopus bimaculoides. The sequence continues at coordinate 47,423,803 of NC_068989.1, read as the reverse complement.
TCAATTGAGGACCTTCATAGAAATGTTCTGTATTCATGTCCAAAATGAATAAAGGCCATTTAGTACAGACATGTCAACGATTGCAAACCTGCACTGAAGTAGTCATAGAAGCTGAAAGCGGATTCACAGACTAATCTTATGAGAAAGTTTATCGAGTGCAAAGGCACAAATTTCTATTCAAATATACTTATCTTTTGCTAAATTAGAGCCGTTTTATTAAATTACTAAATATCTCCTCAAATTCCTGTCACATCTTATATTTTATACATAGATATGTGTTCATGCGTATATATGCAAAAGGTTTGTGCATAGAATTCATTGTTTCAAAAGTTTGGTCCCATTAGTTCCAGTTGTAACTAAAATGATATGAACGCCAAAGTTGAATTGAGAGGGGTTTCAATTCAAACAAGAGAGAACGCAAATAATTTGCGTAAAATATCATACTATTTCTGCTAGTTCCTACCCAAACTGTCACGATCTGTTGTTAGAATTTGTTCTTTAAGTCAATTTACCTTCACAGTTGCACAACATTACTTTTTTGAAATTCTTATTTGGCTGTCAAATATCATACATTGCAAAATTGTAATTTACAATAATGGATTCTAGATGCAAAGTTATATATATTATCTTCTGAAGACGGAATTCAAAGAACATATAAAAACTAATATTTGGTGGCTGGTTTATACAGTCACTATAGAGTTGAAACTGCTTAGACAATGAAAAAACGTGATGTGACTAGCTTTATCTCTATTCCTCAACATTCGTGATATAAAAGAACTGATAAAAAATAGAAATAAGAAATTGATATTCAAATGAATAGTGTGGGGTCATACAGAAAGAAAGAAAAATAATCATAAAATGGCAGGAAGTCGTATAAGGCGTGACATCATTAATCATCAGAGTATCCACCCGTGTTTTGATGTCTTTTCGTATTTTACTTTTTGCTATCAAGTTTCACAAAATGAAGACACATTTGCTTCTGAGGAATGATGAGTGCTTATAAAATTTTACAAACCTTCCATCTATTATTATGATACTGAGCATGATTTAGCAGAAAGTATTAATAATATTTTTGTTGTTATTCTATAAAACGTATCAGTTGACTCATATTACTATTTTTGCATAAAACATTATCATACTTTAAAGAAATAATGCTTTCAGAAGTTTCTATGCATGATACATGGAATATTTACATGTGTATTTTTGCTATTGAAATAGAAACACGTGTCTACAACATGTGCTGTACGATAAAGAAGAAACAAAGTTTACAAACAAGATTTTTCCCAAAACCTTTGTTCTTACATCGCTTGAAATCACACTACTGCATATACTATAGAATTTGTTTCTTTTCATAGTTCTTCAACGTAAACGAGAAGCCATCGCTAGTCTACAAGTCCTATCAACGGTACACCTTGTTATTCTGTACTGTCTCTGTCTTATTAAGTTCTTGAACAAACAGACCTATGGTAAACGACGAAGAGCTCCCGCACAATATCTGTCATTCCAGATATAAGATGATTCCTTCTAGTAAACGACGAAACATTCAGTCCTAAAATTTTTCCTAATTTATGAAATTATGAATATATGAAAAGCTATTATAAGAGGGTCGATTTGAAATTTCGAGCTTCCTTGTAGTAATTGTATCGAGTGGAAAGCGTACTACATATTACTTTCAAATTTTAGCAGAAGGCCAGCAATTTCGGGATCGGGGTAGGTCGATTACGTCAACCCCAGTGCTCAACTGGTACTTACTTTATCGACCTCAAAAGGGCGAAACCTCAACGGAATTTGAACTCAGAACATAAACATAGAGGAAATACTTCTAAGCATTGCGCCCGAAGCGGTTACATATTGATCTGCATTCTCCTCCAGCTAAAAATTCTGGGCCGCTCAAAGGTAGACTACTGAGTTATTAATGCATTTATACAGTAACATAACCGGAAGTTTGTTCTGATTCTCTGCGCTCTGAGTTCAAATCCTATCCAGGTCAACTTTGCCCTCCACTCTTTCAAAGTCAATAAATAAATAAGCACCCACAAGGCGTTGGATTAACAGAGATGTAAGAGCGTCAAACGATGCATTGCGATATCTGTTCTATGATTTTATCTCCTTCTGAGTGCAACGCCGGCGATGACACATATGTTAAGCTTTATCGGCTCTAAAAGTACAGCCTTTTTATTTAGACAATATCAATGGCATGGAGAGGCGGGGTGCTCATCATGCATAGGCAACCGTTAGTCTTCAACAATACTTTTACTTTGGCCTGCATATGCAGTTTCAGGGAAATGATGGAACCTATCAAACAGAATCTTCTTTCACGACATATTATATGCTTGATAATAGGATTCACAGCTTTTGATGCAGCGCAGAAGTACATTGATATGAAGGCGAGTCATCTTTTAATCTAGCATTCTTCGTTTCCGGCAATATTGCATTTGCTGTTCTGAAATCATATACTGTTGTCAGCTCAATCAGCAGTACGTCTTTCTTCTCAAATATCTGGTAATAACCTAATGTAATCAATCGATATTTTGGACAATTTTCTTGTTATCTAATCACTGGTCAGGCCTGACTGAAAACACACCTGATCAAACGTGTTCAAGCTATGACATCATTTCTTAATAAATAGTTCCCTTCTGAAATAGTATCTTGTGATATGAAAAAAAGATATCATTTTCATTTCTACAGGTCGAATAATCTCACTGAGGCTTCCTCATTGACTACGATTCATACTTTTAAACTAACTCTGTTAACATCTTCACTCAACACCTATTGAAGAACACCTTGCCTGAGGCAATGTAGTTGTCTCTTCTCGATTCATTGTTGGAGACTATATAGTCTCTTAAAATAGCTACCAAGTATCTTTGATATTACACTACACCGACTTGAAAAAGTCTTGCAGATCGTTATAGGAAGTGAAGAAGACTTCTCTCGAAAAAAACCTCTCCAGTGATTGTAGGTGATCTATAAGTGGTTCGCAATTGCAGCCGATTTTCCTTCAGCTCGCAAACTAGCACCCTAAAGACATCCTCTACTTATACAGTTCTTAATACGGGCACATTGGAAATACTCTGGTTCATATTTCTACTCGTTCAGTACTGACCGAGGGAAATACGACAACAACAACAACATAACTCATTTGACAAATGCACATATTATAACTACACTTGTATTGATTGTTTGGTCTATATATTTCTCAACTTCCCTGCTCTAATATAATAAGATGAAAACAGATATCTTTCGATGCCACGATATTTTGTAGTGTGACCAAGCGAAAACATCGAATACTTGTTCGTAATTGATTATGAAATTCATGTATTTCAAGGACAAATTCTTTAATTTTTATGTCTACTGCAAGTTAGTCGGAGGGTCTCGATTCTCAGACCGGGCGTTGTGAGTGTTTATTGAGCGAAAACACCTAAAGCTCCACGAGGCTCCGGCAGGGGATGGTGGCGAACCCTGCTGTACTCTTTCACCACAACTTTCTCTCACTCTTTCTTCCTGTTTCTGTTGTGCCTGTAATTCAAAGGGTCAGCCTTGTCACACTGTGTCACGCTGAATATCCCCGAGAACTACGTTAAGGGTACACGTGTCTGTGGAGGGCTCAGCCACTGGCACGTTAATTTCATGAGCAGGCTGTTCCGTTGGGACCCTTGACGTCGTAAGCGACGGAGTGCCAACAACAACAACATCTTATTGGTCTAGTGACCATATAGTGGATCTCGAACTAGCGCTGCTATCTGAAAATCATATTGATATAGTCGAATCATTCCATGTCAGTATATATCTGAAAGGGCAAAGAGCCCCTTCGGTCATCAAAGACCATGGGATTGTATCTAGAAAGTTCCCCTCCGACAGACAAGTCCGGGCTAGGTAGTTTATGGAAGGCCAGCAGTCGCCCATGCATACCAGCGTCCCCTCTCCACGCCACTGATGTTATCCGAGAAAAAAGCAAAGGCCGATACAACTCGGCACCAGTGACGTCACAACTCATTTCTACAGGTGAATGAACTGGAGCAACGTGAAAGAAAGTGTCGTGCTCAAGAACACAAAACGCAGCCCGGTCCGGGAATCGAACTCACTACCTCATGATTGCGAGCCCGACGCTCTAACCTGTGAGCCATGTGCCTTCACTGTAGTATATATTTACTACGGTGTTAAATCGAAAACAACAAATCGAGTAAAATCCGTAGGTGTTTCGAATGGGTTCGAAAATCGAACGTCAGGACAACGAAATGAAATGAAATAATCACGGTATCACCTTATCGACCAGATTATCGGAAGTTATATATCGCTGGTCACAATGCGCTCCACATTGCATTAGCTTTCGAAGGATGCCACTCCGCTGGCTGGGCAAGAAGGCTGACAATCCGCACTGATCAGAAGGCTCGTCTGTCGCATGCTTACCTATTTACAGCTGAGTGGACTGCAGCAACTTGAAATGAAGTGCTTTGCTTAAGGACACAACTCGTTGTCCGGTCCAGGAATAGAACCCACTGCCTTACGATCGTGAGTGCAACACATTAACCACTAAGCCACGCGCCGTCGGTAATACTAATACGTAGTATTTTTTTGAATTATGTAAAGTAAAGAGATTTTAACATTTTGAACAAGAACATTTTCAAATAAATTTATTTCATTTCTAAGAAATGAAATAATATAATTTTTAACCATTCAAAAACACAGAAAATGTTAACTTCATTTAATCAATGAGACAAAAATTGTGATGAAGTTAACATTTTCTGAGTGTTTTGAATGACTAAAATAAATTTTCCACGCTGTAATTACTTTAGTTTCAACACACAGTCTCAGATCTTATTATCTGCCAGACAAATACAGCTCCGGAATTTGATTTTGGGCCTCGTTGGAAAAGCCAGTATTCCTATCCCACTTTATCAATAGCGTTCGATCTTATTCAAATTTGTGAAAAACTTTTTGATGATAGTTTTTTTTTTTGCCTCCAAAGTCCGTCACTAGTTTCCTGAAGCTATTACAGCTAGATGCAGTAGCCTATATTTTGTACACTATTCAAATAGAAAATAAAGAAGTCAATTGCAATTAGTATCCTAATAATAAAGGGAGGTAATTATTCAAAATTTAGTTTGATAATTGTAAACATTAAAGCCGTTTGACATTAGTCCAGATGATGAGGAAGCCATTCGGTGACATCACAACAAACGAATTCTTAACTGTTTGCTAGTTAAGTAAAATTTCACCATCTTACTCATTGAAAAGTGAAAGTGTTGGTTTCAAATTTTGGCACAAGGCCATCAATTACGAGAGGTAGTGGGTAAGACGATTACATCACCCCAAATGTTCAACTGGTAGTTATTTATTTTATCGACGCCGAAATGATAAAAGGTTAAGTCGATCAGGTAATAGATCAGGTGATATCTCTGGTGTAATTGCCCTTGCTTCTTGTATTTAAATCTAAAAACTCCCAATGAAAGTACTTAGTTACTAATTGCATGGATAACCTTAGTCGGAATTTCATAGCTAAGAATATTGTACAGTGATGCCTCAGTGTACGAATTAATTCGTTCCCGGATAACGCACGTAAAGCGAAAACTCGTAAGCAGAACATAAATTCGTAAAAACTCGTAGAGCCGTGGTCTCGTAAAGAGGACCTTCGTAAACTGAGGTATTACTGTATATAATTAAGTGGGTATGATGGTTGAATGGTTTTCACACCTGGCAGGCAAAATGCTTAGCGGCATTTGGTCTGTCTGTTACGTTCTGAATTCAAATTCCACCAAGGTCGACTTAACCTTTTATCATTTCGGCGTCGATAAAATAAATAACTACCAGTTTGAACATTTGGGTCGATGTAATCGTCTTATCCACTACCTCTCGTAATTGATGACCTTGCGCCAAAATTTGAAACCAACACTTTCACTTTTCAATGAGTAAGAGATGAGCAACTGTCTTTCCATATAGACACAACGCAGACTATGCTTTCAGGTATTTTGGATAAAGCTTTAATGGCTTACCATTAATTCTGAGAAATATTTACGGGTCCCACTAGTTACATATAATACTTTGTAGTACTTATGTTCGACTCTACCCGTCTGCAAGCAATTGTATATCTCATTATAAACCACATCAATCCTTAATACAGGTTCTCATTGGGAGCTTCTCAGAAAAGACTTATATTGTAGTTATTGTTCTTCATCTTTTAGGCAGCCTCCATTGATGGGGCTTGTGATACAAAGCATTTCAGCTGCGATGTACTCGTCTTTTCTGTTCAAGTGTTTTGCATCAAGAATGATTCGTTAGTTTACTCAAGATTGTATGGTACACTTCTAGAGCGATTTGTTTCTCTTTCCAACACATCTCGGCACCGCGTAGGAGATCTTTTGTTTGTTTCTGTGACCTCTAAAACTATATTTCTCTGGGTGATATAATATCGATTTAAAATCGAATTCTCAATAACCGAACTACACATAATCATCTTTTATGAGTTACAAATTCGCAATTAATGTTCTGCCACTCTAAGGTTTAAATGTGAAGAAATAATGATACTGTTATCGATTATATGTTGATGACCTGTCGATAGATTTAAGCAATAGAGTTATATATAATCGAGTCATCTCTGTCTATGCTGATTACAAATTTTATTCTCTTAAGTATTTTAGACAAGAAGTGGGTTTAAGTCAAATATTTGTACTCGAAACGACATTGTCAAACAATCTTTCGAATGTTCTTTAATTGTGTATTCTCAGTGGAATGCGGCCATAATAAGGCAGCGACTTCAATTGTTTTCGTTAATCATATCGACCCAGTATAGTATTTATTTACTGTGTAAAAAATATGAAGACGAAAGGAAAATTCGAATGGATGCTTGTTTCGATGACATATCGATTTTGCAAAAGATTTCCATGACTACCATGGAATTTTCCTGGAGAAATAAGAACATAGCTTCCCTGACATTATTTTCGGTGTTATCTGCAAGACCTCAAATGGGAGCTATCGTTAATTATGAGCGAAAGAGAGTGACAGAGGCAGAGTCGAGGTCATGAAGATGAAAGAAGGAATGAGCTACAATATTTATCGATCTCTAAATTATGAACCTGCAAAGTAAATCTGGGTGTGATTTGAAACCAAAGCTCAGAAATTTGGACCAGAACAAAGTGTGGATCTCTGTCTTCCAGATTAATGTAAAAGTAAGTCATTGTATCCGACGCTCTAGCAGCTTCCTTGCTCCCTTGATGGTTCGTCTTATATCTAGAGTTATACATATTTTTGCTTTACACTACTTTGCCTTTCTAATGAGAACAATTCGATTCAGCCATTATCTTTCTCTGATATTATCTAGCCAGGTTGCTGCAAACGAATTTATAAAATAATAGGGAAGACCCATCATCTTTTCATTCTTTATCACTGACAGAAAAGCACACGGCAACATTAGTAGGTAGGAACTTTTATAAGAAGGAATAAGAAAGTGCGTTCTTACAACAAACCAAATTCCTTTATTTCAAAAGGAATAGATGTAATCAAAGAAATGTTTGATATTTATTTTCCTCTTTGTCCAACCATTTCCAAATTTCCTAGAATGTACAAACAGCCACGCATGCAGATACTCAGATGCATGCAAAACTAAGTGGTTTATGATCATTTAATTATGCGCGAAACCTCAGGTAAGAAATAAATGCAAATTGCAACAAATATACAGTAAATAAGATCTTTTATGAAATCTCATAAGAAATAAGGTTTTGAGTAGTACAATCTCTCTCTCTCTCATTTTCTATCTTACATGTTCGTGCACGCGTATTTATGTGTAGGTATTTACACATACGCGCGTATGTTTTCGACAATGCATATATATTTACATAAGTAAATGTGATATGTACTAAATATATAAATCAAATATATGTGATCCTGTATGTTTGTGTTGAGTGCATATATTCAAGCACATGTACATATACATACATGCATGCATACATACATACATACATACATACATACATACATACATACATACATACACTCTGTACATTATACATTATCAACGTTGCATAGAAATATATTATATAACTAAAATACACGCACGTGTTTATCTATGTATCTATCTAGTTATTTCTCTCTCTCTCTCTCTCTCTCACTATATATATACATACATACATATATATATATATATATATATATATATATATATATATATGCACATTTTGTGTGCGTTTGTGTATGCGAAAAAGCGAGAGAAAGACAGAAAGGGCAATTGTCCATGCCCGTGTTGACGCAAATAATTTTAGCTGTGCGCATCATATATAGATAGTTTTGCTTGCGTACGAATATAGCACAAATGTTTATGTATATATTATCCAGATAAAAACACACACACACACACACACATACACACACACAGTCGGAAACATTCACATACACGCATATCCACATACGATCTTGCGCACATGTCCACACTTGATCATGGTGTTACGCATGCATAATATTATGCGTGTGAATCTGTAAAGGAAATTACCTACTTAGCATAAGATTTATTGCTGAGGCATCAAAACTTGCGTATCATAGACGTAATCTTCGGTAAATTAACAATGTTCGTAAGGACAATATAGAAATATTGTAGAATTAGACAGAGGAAACAAACGACAGACTGAAAATCTGAAATACATGTTGCCATGAATAAATTTTATTGGAGACCTATTGATAAAACTATCATTCAAAATCTACAGTAATAACCTGAATCAGCAGGTAACAAGCCGTAGTATTCCAAGGTTTGATCGAAGAGGTGAATGTAACAATCAAAAGTATTTAAAGCTTTACCGTAAGATATTCTCACCTAACTTAAGTACGGAAGTATTGTATACAATAAAGTCAAAATTTCATAGAGCTACGAGGTGACACCGGGAAAATCAATACTATGCTGTGATTTCCAGTTCACAGTAGAAGGTATTTTGTAGCATTTTGTAGTGTATGCACAAGGCCTGGACTTAGAGGAAAGGGAGTAGTCGTTTACATCGAACCTAGTGCACCGATGGCACATTATTTAATCGACTCCGGAGAGGGAAAGTTAACTTCTGCAAGATTTGAACTTAGAATAAAAAGATCTGAAACATGTATCACAAATTAGTTTGTCTGATGTTTTAACAATTCTGCCATTTCACTGCTTAGGCCGTTTGATAACGATATATATAGGCCAGAGGTCCATTGCGTATTACCGGTCTAGGCAATCCCAGTCTGATAAATGTGAATGAGCCTATTGTAAATATCTCGAAATCAATATATTTACAGCAATAGCAACACTTTTATTGGCGAAATGCTTTGCGGTATTTTGTATGTCTTCACGCTCTGGGTTCAACTTCCGCCGAGGTTGAGTTCACCTTTCATCCTTTCTCGGTCGATTAAAATAAATAACAGGTGAGTACTGGGGTCGTAGTAATCGACTGTTCCCCTCCCTCAAATTTCGCTCCTTGTGCTTATAATATAAAGGATTATTATTATTATTATTATTATTATTATTATTATTATTATTATTATTATTATTAAAGAGGTCCACAGTATACAATATCGTGAGGTTGTTGATTGTGTTTACCGGGGATTTTGTCAAGTCGCAAAAAAGACCTCAGACGTACAATACTTTACGCAATATGCGTGCAGTTCCAGTTCCAAGTAATGCCAACTTTTGCAATACATCTAGATTGTAGGGTATTTCTAAGGTTTTCAGATTTTTTCTTTTCAGTTTGGGTGGTATTGGATCCAGTGCTCCGATGACAATAGGGATAACGTGTATGTTCGACTCTCGTTGCTGCCACATCTTAGCGATCTCAATTCTCAAGTTTCCATATATATCAACTTTTTCTCTTTCCTTCATGATGATGTGTTGATCTCCTGGAACTGCTACGTCGATTATTAGGCACTCTTGTTTGTCCCTCCTAAATGTTACTATATCCAACCTTCGGTTCTCTAACACTTTATGAAATGATAATCTGATATTAAGATGGCAGTAAAAGGTGTTTGCTGTTATGCACATTTAAAAGTATTTTGACACTGTTTACGGATTAAAATATTTCTGGGCCTGCGCCTGCATAAACAATCTTTTACGTACCATATGGGCAGTTTCCATTGGCACCATTTAAAACATTTCTTCCATTTTGGGATTTCCTGGTATCTGAGCCGGATAGGAATCAGCCCCTTTTGTTCTCATTCCTACTGCACCTATGAGAACGGGTATTGTTTTAGTCTTGAGGTTCCACATTTTGCCAATTTCTATTTCAAAATCTTTATTATTATTATTATTATTATTATTATTATTATTATTATTATTATTATTATTATTATTATCATTATTATTATTATTATCACAGGTTTTGTTGGAGCTCCTGGAGTGTTGCATGCGTAGCGGATTACTACCTACATGCTACAGTACCATGCTATCCGTTCTTTTCAGCTATCCAATACTTTCATGATTACTCTGGCTGTGCCAAGGAGGCAAACCTTTTGTAACAGTTCTACTGGGCACTCTGTTCCAATTTCCTTTCTATTCCCCTTGATGCCTTCTAACACTATCTTCACCTTCTCCTTTTCCCTTGCCGGGCTATATCTTAATTAAGAGAGTTGTATTTATCCATCCTTTTGCCTTTCTTCTCGACTCTTCGTGGGTCAAAGGGGTATGCATCATCAACTATATAGCATAGGTAGTGCTCCTTGTGGATTTGGGCAAGTCTATAGCATTCGTTCGTGATATGGGCAATGGTCTCATCCACTTAACTGCAGATGCGGCACAGCGCAGACATTTGCTCATTCGTAAGGTTGACCCTCCAGTTCGTGGCCAAAGCTTTGTCTTCCGCTACCAGTATAATGCTCTCGGTCTCTTTTCTAAGTGTTCCCTTTATCAGTAATTCCCACGTATGTTTTCCAGCAACTTCTGCTGTGCCAGATAGAAAATGATTGTGTAGTCCCTTCTTGCGTAATTCTTCTTCATGTCCATTTTTGTACATTTTCCTTTATTTTCCCTTTCTCCCTTGCTTTCTATACTACCACGTTCCTAACAGTCTGTACCAAGGTATTCTTACTTTATGCTAGGTATCTCATGAAGTTCTCGAGTTCGATACGCACGCAGTCTTCCACACTTATCAGTCCTCTTCCTCCATTTGCTCCTTTCATGTATAGGCGATCAGTGTCTGCACGTGGATGATGGGCTCCATGCATCGGTAGTAGCTTTCTTGACTTCCTGTTTATCTACTTTAACTCCTCTTCTGTCCACTGCAGGATTCCAGCGCCATAACGAACTGCTGAGACAGAGCGCGAGTTTATTGCTGAAATTGCGTTTCTGGCATTCAGCTTTGAAGCCAATGTTTTTTTTTCACTCGCACAGGTACTCCCTTTTCGCCTTTACCTTCATATCGTTGTGTTTGATTCCATCTGCCTCAAGTATTCCCAGGTATTTGTAGTTGGAATGAGGCTGAATTGCCTTCATAATTTCACCACTTGGCAACCATAGACCTTCTGTCCTGACAATCTTTCCTCGTCTCATCGCCATCGTAGCACATTTAGAGAGTCCAAATTTACACAGACTGGACTAGGCTGTCCAGATCTACCTCAGTTTCTGTGAATAGCTTCAGGTCATCCATGAATACCATGTAGTTCAGTTTTCCCTTAATTCTTCTCAGATCATGCCCCAAATTTGCTTCCTGTGGTATTTTACTCAAGGGGTTCATTCCCTGCACGAATATCATTGGGGACACACTCCCTCGTGAAGATTCCTCTCTTGATTTTCCCCTCTCCTAATACTACTTGATTCCCTGCTGTCAATTACGTTCTCTAATACTTCATGCTATTCCATATGAGGCTTCTCATATTCTCTGCTACTCCATACATTTCCATTGTTCTTATTATGCAGGAATGTGGTATCATAACGTATGCTTACGATAATCAACCCATGCTATGCTCAGGTTTGTGTGTCTTCTCTTGCAGTTCCTGATAATCACATTATCAGTTAAGCGCTGATACTTCGTTCCCCGGCTCCTCTTTCGGCACCCTTTCTTTTCAATAGGTAGAAGCCCATTTTTTTCCAAGTGTCTATACAGTTCACCGACCAAAGCATCTGACATTAGTTTCTACATTAGTGGAAAGCATGTTATTTGTCTGAAGTTGGATGCAACATTTCCCTTTTCAGGATCCTTGTCACATAACAATATCTTTCCCTTTGTCATCCAGCTGGATAAGGCACCTTCCTGCAAGCACTCATCTAACTGTTGCGCCACCCTTTCATGGAGCCCTCTCAGCTTCTTCATCCAATAAACCGGGACCCCCATCCGCTCTTCCAATATAGAAATTTTCTTAACTGCTTTTTTTATAATTGCTGTAGATAGTTTTATATTTTCTTGGTCGTCTATATCTCTTGGATTTCATGCAGCCACTCCATTTCATCATTATGCTCTACAGGTTGTTCCCAGATCCTTCTCCAAAATGCCTTGCTTTCTTCTGCAACTAGTGTCATTGATACGTATAATTGCCCATTTAGTTCCTGAAACAGTTTCTTCTGATTTGCTTCAAACAACCTGTTTTACTTCAACTGTCTTTTCCTACTGTCACATCTTTCCAGTTTTGCTTTGATTGCTGCTACTCTTTGTTTCAATTCTTCCAATATCACATCATAGCCTTTATCTCTTATTCTATATGTTCTTTCCAGCATTATTCTTATGCTTTCCTTCTGCATTTCCCATCCATTCAATCTATCAACTTGTCCTAAATGTCTTTTTAACTTTATCTCCCACAATTCATATACGCCAGAATGGTTCTTTACGTTCTGCTTGTTCTCTTCTTCTGTATCTAACTCTACCTGAAGCAGCCAAATGATCTTGTTAGTTTCATTTATGTTTCTCGCCTTGAATAGGTCAGGGACCGAATCTATCTTTTCGGTTTCAACTTTGGGCTTGCATCGATCAATGTACTGCAGATTGGGGGATGCTTGACATTGGTCGTCTCTAATATATCGTCAAAACATCCTCACTGTGTCTTGTTGGTCATCATCATTTACTTGAGATATAGCTCTTCCTATTCTGCTTCATTTGCTAAGAATGCATTTACATTTAGACTTTGCTCTTCGTCTTTACTACCGCCTTTCATTTTTCTGTTCTCACTGGCTCGTTATCTGTTGTTGAAGTATTATTTCTATTTTCTTCTTGCCTTTCTATCACTTCAATGTTCATGTCTGTTAGCCACTCTTTTGCTCTTATTGCTCTTGCCCGGTCTGCTAACCGTTACTCACTTATTTCGAAGAGTCCTATTTCATTCCATTCTGCTTTGGTTCATTTTCGGAATCCCCTTCTACTGGGTTCACTCCTGATTCAGCATTCTGTTACCGTTCGGTTTGCCTCCTTATCCCACATTCTGCTCTGCCTCTGGGCTTTGTGTACAAGCAGTCTCTGGATGACGACCGGGCCTGAGCTGCTCAATCACAGGGTATCCATCGGGCGAAAGGCTTTCACCTTTGGTTATTGTTATTATTATTGAGTAGTTTTATTTTTATAGCGTGCTTTCACTTCACTACCAAGCGCAGCTCTGTGTGCCTTGGGTATGTGCTGAGGTTTGCTGTGATGCTCTTATGGTTACTGTATTGAAAGTGTTTTGCGTAGGATGTGTGCAGTGCCCAGTAGTGCAATTTTCTGTATGTTATATATATTTGTAAGTCCTGGTGTTTTTGTTATGTATTTGTCTGAATAGGATACCATAGGTTGTCTACAGGTTAAAGTAGTCGACTACACAGACCACAAATTCGTGATCTGTACAGGCGACTTAGATAGGCTTCATAGAAAGGAACTCGGTTATGGAAACTGAACACGTCGTTGCCGGTGCGTAAAGATTTCAGTGACTGGATTAGTGAACTGGTTAAGAGGGCGTTGTCGGGGGAAATAATCAACAATAAATGGTGGTTCGCCCTGAAAAGTGCGGCTGGAATAGATTCGATAAAGTTTAGCAAAGGACTAGCAATAGAAAGAAACAGAGTAGAGACAGAGCTAGTCAAGAAGTTAGACGAAGCTTTTAGAAAAGGCATCACGACCGACGTTCTCGCAGCAAGATTGGCTCTTGACCAATTCTTCAACGCAAAACACGAATGTCGTGTTGTCAGAGCTAAGGAAAGAGCACTTAGACACGAAGGAACGAAAGCCGTTCAATGGGTCTAAATGGCAGGAGCACGGCGTGGCAATAAATCCACAATCCGATACTAGCTGAACTACGAAAGGCAAATGATAACTGATCCGAGACAGATATGTGTGGCCTTTCAGCGACGCTTCGCTCAACTGTTCGGGGGCAGCGGTGAGCTGGGTAGCAGGATGGATTTCACATCCTAACTCGACAGGCTGCCACGGCTCTCGGTGACAGAGGTGGAGCGCAGTGAAAGGCCGATAACAGCCTTTGATATACGGGAAGCAATGGCTAGATGCACGAAGGGTAAATCGCCAGGTTTGGATAGTCTGCCCTATGCTTACATGCCACTTGCACGGTGACCTCTTAGCAAGCGTTTACTGAAACTGGCAGCAGAATGGCAGAATTACCAGTTTTGTGAGCCAGGGAGCGGTGGCGTTACTGAGAAAAGACCTGAACAAGGGTGATTGTATTGTCAACTTTAGACCCATAACACTGCTGAATGTAGAGTTCAAAATTTTGGCCAAGGTATTAGCTACGACGTTGGCGCTTGTCATCAGGGATCTGGTAGGGGAGGCACAGACATGTGCCATCTCGAAAAGATCTATTCACGACAACATCCACCTCATGCGATACAACACTGAAAAAGTGGCTAAAGAACCTGATACTAGTGAGTCCCTGATCAATTTAAACCAGTCTAAAGCTTTCGATAAGGTCGACCACCTATACCTGGCGGTGGTCCTGAAGGCAGCTAGTTTCGGGCCTGTATTCAGGGGCTGGATCACTGAAATTGTACAGCAACATCTGTTCAGTGGTCAGAGTGAATTCTCACCTCTCAGAGCCGTTCAACATCGTGCACTCGATCCGACATGGTTGTCCGTTCTTGTCTTTCTTGTATGTACTGACTCTCGAGGGACTCCAAGGCGGTTTCAGGAGCGACAATTAACCAGGAAAATGAGTGGGCTTGGCTCTCGGCCCCTGGAGAAACAAGTCTGAAGACGTTGAGAGGCATCACGTGTGACCTAGGATGTGGGAAATGCGTGTCGGCATATACTGTCGAAGTCAGTGTAGTGGTGTCGGATCATAAACACATGAAGATGATCGGTGCCGCTTTCAGGGACTACAAAGCAGTTTCAGGAGCGACAATTTACCAGGAAAATGAGTGGGCTTGCCGTTCGGCCCCTGGAGAAGCACGACCATGCTGTTCAACTGCGTCGTTGGGTGGTGGACGGACGGACCCGTTAAATTTCTTGGGGTCTGGTTTGGCCCGGATCTTCAGATGGACAAAAGCTGGAATGAGGTGACGAGCAGTGTGACTACTGTCACCCAGAAATGGGCCTAGAGTAAAGTATCCCTAAAAGGTCGGTCCTGCATGCTCTCATCCTGTACCCGGGCATTGCTGATTTATGTCGAACACCTACTGTCGCGTGCGGGACGGATCCGGCTGTCAACTGTATCCACGATGAAGATCGCCTCGCCGCTTTCCTTTGACCCGGAAGGTAAGTCTGTTTTTATATGCCTGGTGGCAATGGCGAAAGAGGTTGTATGGTGGACGAGATTTAATAGGCTGAAAACAAGCACTTTTCTCTTTGGCCAATCTCTGATCAACTTCTTCAAATTTCACTTGAAAAGGTAGAGGGAAGTGTTGCCTTCTAGTCAGTTTGCTGAAATGTGGATGAAAATGGCGAGAATGGTGCAAGTGAACAGCCCTGTCTTAAGAATACGCCTGTAGTTGGAAAAAAGGAAAGGAAAAAAGGCACCTGCTCCAAAAGTCAGGGTACCTATGGTTTTTTATGGGATATTTCCATGAGCATCCCGCGAACACATCCTCCCTATTGAGGATTACACATTGTTGCATTCTTCTTTTTCTAATTTTGTTAGTCTTGTTTACACGCAAAACCCTCACAACACACACACACACATACATACACTCATTCTTTTTTTTTTGTCCTGTGCTGTCCATAATGTTTTTCTTAATGTAATCCCTTGTGGTTAATAAAGAAATCATCATCGTCATCATCATTATTATTATTATTATTATTATTATTATTATTCAGTAGTCTTATTTTTATAACGTGCTTTCACTTCACAACCGAGCGCAGCTCTGTCTGCCTTGGGTATGTGCTGTGGTTTGCTGTGATGCTCTTATGGCTACTGTATTGAAAGTGTTTTGCGCAGGATGTGTGCAGTGCCTAGTAGTGCAAATTCCTGTATGTTATATATTATTATTATTATTATTATTATTATTATTATTATTATTATTATTATTATTATTATTATTATTATTATTAT
>NC_068989.1:47403419-47406838 GCF_001194135.2 Octopus bimaculoides | reverse complement strand
GGACAAATCAAAAATGAAACGCAAAAACAGAAAAAAACAACAAAAGTCAATTAGACGTAGACAATAGTTATATTAGACTGACGCTCAGTGAAAAATATTAGATGGAAAAAGAGGAGTGGAAACGGCGCTTCGAGAATGAGTCTTTGACGGAACGAAGTAAAAGTCCACAGAGGAGAAAAAGAGAGGAAGATTGACATAGGCCGAGAAAGCAAACCATATATATATATATATATATATATATATGAGGGCATTACTATACAATAATGCCTCACGCTAAGAGGGACTCCAAAAGGGAGTCCCTCTTAGTGTGAGGTATTATTGTATAGTCTTGCCCTTATATAAATTAAATATACATATGGGAAAAAATGATTGTTTTTGTCCCTTATGAGGTTTTTTCACGCTAACTACTTGATAAATTCTTATAAAATTTTTATCCTAATATTGTATATGCATATATATAGATACATCATAAATGAGCGAGAAAAGCAGCTTGTGATTGATAGAAATCTAGAGTAGTTTTCCCTTAAATCAGACATCAGCATCTTGAAAATATAAGTGACAAAGATATAAACCTCATAAAATATGTAATGTTCACAGCTAGAATGCTACTTCTGGCAGGTTTGGACAGTTATAACTTACCTGGAGTTAAGCAGTGACAGCACCAACAACATAGCAACATTAACAATGATAGTTAGCTTTTGTTTGTCGTTGAAGAGTTGTCGAACTAACCATTTTTTTCCTTCCGTCTATTAACCGCTAACTGACAATTCCTTCAGCAGGAAAATCAACCTATGGAAGATTGACCTTTTATCCTGGGAAGATTTTATGACAATTGATAGACATGTGTCAATTCATTATAGCAGTTTCTAACAAATTTTTTAATTGATTAATGAGTATATTATATCATTATAAAAGATGATTTTTCTGCAATGAATTCATGAATCTTACAATCAAGGACATTTAAAATAATTCAATTATTTGTAAAATTATATGTATGTATACATCTGAAGAAAACAGTTTTTCGTAAGGATATAATATACTCAATTAATCAATTAAACTGCTATAATGAATTGACACCTGTCCATCAATTGTTTCTTATTTATTTTTAATTCACCTCGGAACATACCCCTCGCGTATTCCGAATTATATTATGGACTGTATATTTAATAAAATGTACGTATCTAAATAGCTCAAGAGTGGATTATAATATACTCAATTGGGTCCCATTTAACTGCATGCATTACATGAATATCATTTTGCCAGTACATCTGCATCAAGGTTGATATTCATCTCAGTTGGTGTGTATTTTATTCCGACCTAACTAGGTGCCTCACCTTTAAGCACCTCATTCAACTGAATAAATATATGCATGAACGTTTATCAAAGTGTTTGATGACATCTACTTAACTGAACATATGAGACAGTGTGCGTACACAGGACTAGAAGTGTGGGTATGGATCTATTTGTGTACTGACGCATTAATTTTTTTTTACTTTATTGTATATTTTGTGTTTCTTATTCTTCTTATTTTTCTTATTTACTCCCAGTTTTTGATTTACTGTTAAAGACATGAAGACAACTGCCAATAACATCGCAACAGAGTCTGTCTCTCGCCAGTACTGCCCAACTTAGGCTTCAAACTAAGGGTTCTGGCAACATGCTGTATTAAAATCAAGCGAAACAGGGTTTATGTAACGCGATACCACGTATAACAACACCTGACAAGACACTTCTGCACCGAGGGATGCACCACAACCAGTTGTAAACTACCCTAACCGCGAGGGATAGTTGCAGGAGGGAGGGAAATTAAACGATCGTTGTGAGCAATAAAGTTACTTGTATACTCCATTTTCCATCTCTATTATTTCTTATATAAAGTGATGCCTCGCAGTACGAGTTTAATTCGTTCCATAAACGAGCTCATCTTACGATTTATTCGTTTTAAAAAATAATTTTCCCCATTGAAATTAACTAAAATATAATTAATCCGTTCCAGCTCGCCAAAACCACTCAAAAATAATTTTTATAGGTTTTAAAACAGAAAAGGTGTTGTTACAAGTAAAATGACAATTATAAAAAAGAGAATACAAAAGAAATATGTAAATTGGCCTCTTTTCTATAATGTTATTCAATAAAGCCACCTTCACCTTCAACAACTGCTTCTATCTAAATCATCTAAATCATCTACATACTTGAATCAAGTGTTGCTGGTTCATTTTGAAGATTACTCTATGGCAGCTTTCAAAGAATCTTTGGTGTTATGGGCATATTCAATAACCTCTCTCCCCCAACAACACTCCAGATGTAATAGTCCAATGAATTGAGATCCAGGGAATTAAGAAGCCAAATGTCAGGAGTTATGTCATTATGAAAATTTTCAGCCATCCATTCTTGTGTGATAGTATAGAAATATATCTGGCCTTCCATTTCTTACACTGTCTATCCAGGGCTTAACAAATTATTTTGGGACCTCAATGTAGGCGGCAGAGTTAAATCTAAGGCCTTGTGGAAAAAAGTAAGGAGGCATCATATGTCCTTCATTGCTGACAACCCCTAAAACCATGACAGTTGCAGGAAATTTTGTATGCATAACACTTAGAATTTCAGAAGTGTCTGCACATAACCATCTGTTATTTCTTCTATAAAATTTTTAATCTTGGTCGAAGATTTCTCGTATGAGCTAAAACCAAATCATATCTTCTGCTGGATTTTTCAGTTTATTTAAGAGCCTTTTAGATCTGATATAATGATTTTCTTTTGCTGTTTCTGACAAATCGTCCTTTCTTCATCATATAAGACTTATAACTCATGTCTTCGTGGACAACATTTCTGACTGCTCCTTCTGACACATGGAGATCTTTTGTAATTGACCTCATGGAATTTCTGGGATTGTAATCAATGGTCTGTTGAACTTGCTGGATGAATTCAGGCTTTCTGATGATTTCAGAGTGTATAGAATGCTTTTTATGCTTTGGTACTGGTGATATATCTCCATCTTCAATCTCGAGATCCTTACAACTTTTGTAGACGTAAGATCTTTTAAAATTCGAGATAATTCTAAATCGTTATGCTCAGCCTTTATAATCACAATAACAGCAGGCCTCTTCATTTCTTGAGTAAGCTGAATGTCTGCCATTATTAGTTTCTGAAACAAAGATTATACAGAGTTAGCAAAAAAATGAAACAATGACTGGAAAAAAGTATGTCCACAAATACCTTACTCACCCTGTATATATCATGTATTTAGTATTGAATCAAAGATACGGAGTAAATAACAAACATTTTGATTTTGATTTTGATCTGTCTTGAGTTCGACAAACGAACGAAAGCTTTGATAAAGAACTGTCCAAAATTTTAAGTCCCTCCTTTTTCTCAGCATATATATATATATATATATATATATATTGAGAGAGAGAGAG
>NC_068989.1:47401982-47402781 GCF_001194135.2 Octopus bimaculoides | reverse complement strand
AGAATTCTAATAATAGATGTACTGCATCAAACATAGACTTGTAGGATAGAAAAGTGTTGAGGCTGGAACAGGTGACTGGAGCTGGTGGGAGTTTATAACTATCATGTTTATTGGTGGAACATGCTGGTGATAGTGGTGGTGGTGTTTGTGACGGTGATGGCAGTGGTGGTGTTGGTGGTGGTGACGGCGGTGGTGGTGGTGATGGTGGTTTCTGTGTTGAAGGTAGTGTTCCTGATGGCAATTATGAAGGTGGTGATGGTGATTGTGAGGGTGATGTAGGTGATGGGGGTGATTGTAGTAGCAATGGTATGATAGCCATAATGGTCGTACCGGTAGTGGCAGTGGTGATGTTGGTGGTATTGGCGGTGGCGGCGCTTGATGTTGTGATGGTTATGGCAATGCTGGTGGTGTTGGTGGTGGTGGTGGGGATGATGGCCTGAGTGATAGCAGTGGTGGTGATGATCGTGAAAGTGGTACTGATGTTGGTGGTGATGATTGTGATAGTGCTGGTGGTGATGATGGCAATAGTAGTGGCGGCGGTGGTGGTGGTGGTGGTGTACATAGCGGTGCGATAGTTCAGGTGGTGATAGCTGTAGTAGTAGCGATGTCGATAGTGGTGGCTCAGGTAGTGTAGTGGCAGTTGTAGCGGGCAGTGGTGTCGCAGGTGGTTGTAGACGTTATAGTGGAGTCTGTTTGCCAATGTGATGGCAGAGTGGTTGTGTTGCAAATGGTAGTGGACGTTGTAATAAGGATGCAAGTAGAGGAGTTCAGAGCGGCAGAAGTTGAGGTAGATGAATGG
>NC_068989.1:47392447-47401673 GCF_001194135.2 Octopus bimaculoides | reverse complement strand
TGGTGGTAGTTATGATAGTGGTAGTGGTTATATTCTTGGTAGTGTTACTGGTAGTGGAATATATCGGTCATTAGTAGCGGTCAGAATTTTGGTAATTAGTGGTGGTACTGGTGATGATCATCATGATAGCGCTGCTGTTGGAAGTATCTGTAGTGGTGGGCATGATACTGATTGAGATCGATAGTGAAGATGAATGGTAGTGGTGGTATTGGTGTCATGATAATTTTGGTAATATTAGGGAATGCATTGAGGTCAGTGAGCTGGCAGAATCGTTAGCACTCCCGGCAAAAAAATGCTTAGCAGCATTTTCGTTCGTCTTTACGATCTGAGTTCAAATTCTGCCGAGGTCGACAATGCCTACCTTCGTTTCGGGGGTGGGGGTCGATGAAATAAGTAGCAGTCGAGTACTGAAGTCGAAGTAAAGACTTACTCCTTTCCCTGAACTTGCTGCCCTTGTGCGACATCTTGAAACCAATATTACGAAATACAGTGAGGGCAACGTGCAAGCCGGGCAAAATGCTTAGCGGGATTTCGTCCATCTTTACGTTCTGAGTTCAAAGTTCATTCTTTCGTGGTCGATAAAATGAGTACCAGTCGAGTACTGCAGTCGGTGTAAAGACTTACACCTTCCCTTCAATTTGCTGGCTTTGTACCAAAATGTCAAACCAATGTTACGAACTGTAATGCGCTGTTTGTAGTGGTAATCTTGATAGGTATAGTATTGGATGTAGTAGTGATCTACAGTTGTTGTTTCTACCGCTGCCGCTGTCCACTCCTTTTTTTTCTTTGGTGTTATGTTTTTTTTTGTTTTTTTTTTGTCTCGCCGGTGTAGACTGTCCTCAGGCTTAACAGCTTTTCTTTCTGAACCAAGACGGAGTACATTTCCGGGATGCGGATGATGATGGAATTCGGGGCTCAGCATTTTCATACAGACCCGTGCGGTCATTAATTGGTCGTCATAAACAATAGCGTCCATAAGCGACCCGTACTGCGCGACAATTCAGACCTACGTACACACACACATACATACATACATACATACATACATACATACATACACACATATACACAAACATACACATGCGCACACTCACACAACGCACACAGACACTGATACACAGACACAGGCAAAAACACAGACACAGACACAGCACAAACACACACTCACACACACAGACACACACAGACACACACACAAACACACACACACACACACACACAAACACACACACACACACACATGCACACACACACACACACACACACATAGCAAGTCTGTGATTTTTTTATTATTATATTTGATATTTTAACGATTTTATTGTTTTGAAGTCATTCATAGCGAACAAAGACACCATAGCAGAAAACAGCCATTAAACCTATGTATATACTATGTCACTTGGCTGAGACGTTTTGCGGTTACTACTCCGTGTGTCTGCGCTTAGTTCCAATCACATTTTATGTCACGACGACATCTCTGTGACTGCATCAACAGGTTGAGGGCCACGCAACAGACATACGATAGCCCTTTATTATTATAGAACGTAAATGAATGCAGATGCCACTGAATATATGCAGCCCAGTAGCAAATTTATAAATGCAAAACGAAAGAGAGTGGAATGTTTTCAACGAAGTTAATCAATTCTGCTTCCTATGGTCCGATATGATTAGTATATTAGTCGTAGATTAACTGCTGATATGTATATGACACATCTAATATTTCTAACGGCCTGTAGGGAATCGCTGCGTGACGAATATGACAGAAATTGTTGGAAGCAATGTAGAAGCAAGTTGATGTGGCGAGTAATATGAAAGCATTTGTATTATCCTTTCACCGTCTGTTAATCTCTTATAAGCCAACCATATTACTCTTGTTAGATAAAATCAGGTCAAAGTGAATATTCCAGTCTACATTAATAAAGTCTACATAGGAGATAGTTGCAAGTTCCAAGACACTATTTACTTCATTTTCAAAATAAGATTAACTGATTGCATTTATTTGAATATATGACACTACGGCAAAAACAGATACCTAGTCACCAAACAAAATGAATATTCCTCAAACATCTGTTGTTTGCTGAAGTAGAAAATATGTTTACAGTTACATGAAGTCAATTTCCATGGTTATATGTATACCACGCAAACTGAAACAGAATTTTAGAGACACCGTTTACTAAATAGATTAATTATTGTTGTCTATATTTACATGTGAACTCTGTTGTGTGACAAAATGTCTATGTGTTACTTTTGTAAAGTTATAGCTATCAATGTAAGTAGGGAATTGTTTCAGAGACGACAGGCTAATATAGCAAGTATTCAATTACTTTAATCATACTTATCCATCTATGTCTCTTCGAGATGTAACTTACAGTCATTAATCACAATACGTTGATCTTTAAAGAAGAGACAAAGTGGTTGAGAGAAAGTTTCCAAATTCAATAAGCCAGTAGCAAACATTCAAAAACTTCATCATCGGACTGAAGTTATTGTCGTCTAAACCACAAATGCAAGAATCTTGTCTCTTATTTAGAGACAGGCAGAGTCTTATGAATGGCATGAGAGGAAATAAAGATAGAGTAGTACAGAAATACGTATGCTTAGAGGAATTCATTAGTTGAAATCAATCTCTGAAAGCACTTGAAACGTAACAAAAAAGAATAACGCCTCTAGATAATCATCGAAAACAATGGTTTTACTTCAGTCGCCATTATTTCACCGTGGAGAAACAATTTTAAATAGCAATAACTAAATTCTGCTTTCTGTAGAGAAAACGTTGTACAGCTTCTTCTTTTTTCTTTTCTCTGTTTTCATTTACATTAGAATACCGGCATTAAGTTAATAAAGCAGCAGTTTTAGAATGAAGATATATGATTTCGTTTCCGGCTTCTGGCACTTCAACTTAACTACCCAAAGTAAGTACTCAAAAGCTAGTTGGTCACTTGATAATAGAATGATTCAACTCTTAGATGGATCTCTTGATTCGTAGACTAATTTAATGATCAGCAGTAGATTAGTTTGGTGAACTTCAGATAGAAGAGAATAGTTTTGTGGCCTGGAAATAATTTAGTTACCTATACACTGAGTGGCTTGGTGATCCAGAGATAGCGTGATTTAGACAGCAATGGGCATAATGGATAGGACGGCTACAAATAATTTGGTGATCTTAATATAACACTGCACGGTGATTTATAATGAGAAGAGCTTGGTAAAATATAGATCGAATAATACACTGATCTAGATATAGAATACTTTGATGACCTACAGATGTTTAGTAATGTAAAGTTAGTTTTTGATCAAAGATCTATTGGCAAATGTGATATTGTATAGTTTAATGTTCTACAGAGAGAATAATTTGGTGCTTTCGAGATAGAGTTTGGTGGTTTACAAATGGAATAATGTCGTGATACAGTTAGAATGGTTTGCTAATCTATAGATTGACGGATTTGTTAATATAGAGATAGTTGTTTGTTGATTTACAGATGGAATAATTTGGAAATCTACAAAGAAAACAGTTTTATTATTTGTTGATAGAATGAGTTGGTGATATGCAGATAGTTTAGTTTCATCATTTACTGATGCTTGGTTATCTATAGTTTGTTTGGGGATCAAGAGATAACTCAGGGTTCGAGATATAGTTTGTTGATCTATAGAGTGAATAATTTGGAAAGCTACCGGTAGTACAGATAAAATATTTCGTGAACTAGGTCTGGGGTATTTTAATGTTTTGCAAATAGGATAAATTGCAGATTAAATAAAATCAACTTAACGAAATTAAAATCGAAACAAGATGAGAATCTCCAAGTGAGTCATTATAAAAGAGCTGCCAGTGATGGCTGTCAAATCTCCGTCTCATCACATCCCAATATAACAAAAGTGGAAGGTCATATCGAATAAGTTCGTTCCTGCATGACCTACGTCCAAAACAATACCCGCCATACATAAAATCATGCAGGGTAAACTTTTCTTTAAAAGTCCTCTCTGTCAAGCCTCTCCTAAAACGAATTGGCATCAACAGAAATCACAATACCAAATGCATTGCGATACAAAAGGTAATGTTGTTTATGAACAAGTAGGGGGGCTCATTTTAAGTCCTATTTGATTTTTTCTTATTTTGTATTCTGGTACATCTTATACATTCTTGCCATATTGATATCGATCAAGAATCGTTGAGACATAATCAATCGACGACACCCGCACTTCGCAAATATCACCCGTGTTCTCTGGTATAGAGAACGTTTCGGCTGACATATCGAACTCAGGTGATTAACAGATGTTGCGAATAGTAGTGAAACTGTTTTTGGACATTATTGAATATATGAAATATTTATTTGGTAAAGATATCTAACTTAAATTAAAATATTTGTACCTTCACAAATTTTAATACATCGACATTTTCACTTTGAACTGTCTACGAGGTTCGCTACATTCCAGTTACTCGTTCAGGCCTCTAGAAGTAGTGTCTACTTTCGACTACTGGCGCTCCACTCAATATAGTCTGATAGAGAATGCGAGTGTCACAGAAAGAGTCAGTGGAAGACAGCTTTTTTCAATGTCTTGATAAGTTTTTCTACTCTCACAGTTACTGGTGATGAGTTACCCTTCTGACATACCTGTGCCTTGATTTTTCACTTCAGTCGTTCTGTTGAGTTTACTAAATTCCCAATAATCATTCCCTTTTATCACTCCTCTCGCATATAGCATTTGAATGGCTTGTTGACTGAAATGTCTAGTGATTGTATCTGCAACTGAAAACAGTCGAAAATTACTTATTGGCTGCTTAGATTATAACTGTTGAAGAATTTTACTTTTTGCTTCACTTTTTTACTATTGGAATTGTTATTACATGCTGGAAATACTGTTTCTGAAATAGGTCAGCTGTACGTTATAACCATATTTTTTCCGACACTAATTTCATACTGTCTTCCTCTAGCAACCCCTTCTGATGTACGTGAACAAAACACCAGGCGAGATAATTTCTTGGTATATTTTCCTTTTTTTTTTTTAAGCATTTACGAAATCAGAAGCCTTGTGTTATCTGTACAAGTCAAAACAATTGTATAGTAGGGTATTTTTTTCTTTTCATGCCAAGTTGTTTTTTAGTTACCGATTGTATCTTCATATGTAACAATATTTGTTTGAAGACATCTTGAATGTTAACAACAATTCAACCATACTAATTATCTATCTTCGTTTATCGTTTATTCCCTTCTTGTCATTTATAGCACTGAATCTCCGAAATCTTTCTTTATATTTTTTCAGATCGCTTTTATGCAATCCTAGTTTTTATACTCATGTTTAAGCCTTTCATTTTCATGAAACGTTTGTTTTAAGATTATATTTCTCTGCCAATTTCCGAGCCTTTTACATTATATTTGTTGAGACAATTTACCTTATACTTTGCGGGTTGTGAATATAGAATTTTATAGCTCATTATAATCTTATTTATTTATTAAATGGAAGAATGGGTTCATCTTCTTTGAAGCTTCCCTTCGTTTTCTCTATTCGCAAATCAGGTTTTTGTTGGATTAATGGACTACCCATGTTATAGCTCATTTGAATGTTACTCGATAGAGTATGTAGCTCAGGAATCTGGGTATTGCTCCAGGTCGAACCGCTACTACTCAGCGTTGAAAGGTCAAGCCCTGGTACTAAGGCTATGTGCTTAGAATATCAAGACCGGCTCTGGCAGGAGATCTAGGGTTAGACCAAGAATGAGATTGTTGAATAATAGCCATAGTTTCAGGTAGACACGTCCAAGAATTCAACCGGAAGGTCTAATGGTTGCTTCTGATAAGACAGCCTTCTCAGGAATAGCGAGCGTTGAAGAGGGATAGAAAGATAAACGTTTGCTGAAATGTTTGACATATTCAAAAAGTTATAGCTTGTAACTAATCATCTATCTCCGTCTTCGTTGCTTAGTTGTCATTCTGTAGTGAGTGACATAGAAGATTATTGCCAACTAAATAATTAAATTGATACCTAAAAAACGGTATCCATCTCGGTGATAGTTTTTCTTAGAAATTTTGTGCGAGGCAACATCGATGTAGAATCACGGTAAACCAAATATAGTAATTGAGACTTTATTAGCTTTACCGGTGTACTTCTTACTAGTTACCATCAATGGATTACATACCTAATAAACACTGTAATCACAGTTGCGAAATATATTCTTCACATGTGAATTGCAAAAGTAGGCTTACTAGACGTTGTCTTTCATTTTCCCACGTTTATTTAACTAAAGTAAAAGAATTTGGGTGACAAGTTAGCTGGATTGATGGATTGCTGGATACGAGGCCTCCCAATATATTTTTGTATTCTCTTCACGGTTATGGCATTTATATCAGTCTGTACCAGCTCATCATGGTCTTTCCCCTTCATAGCCTCACTGATGGAGAGAACAGGAACAATGCAGACCGAAAAGCACGAAAGAAGCAGTCATTTTACTTACTAATACTTATGCGGTGAGGGAGAGACATTAGCTCAACGACTGATATCATTTTAATACTTTTAGCAAGAGTAAAAAGCTACTTTGGACATGTTTCAATCACATTAAACCTCCACACTGAATAGTATACCTCACCGCACTTCGAAATATAGAAAGGAGAGAATCATTAAGTATAATTATAACTTTGCACACAGCATATTAAATGAAAAATATATTTACTGCCACCAGATGGAAAGATATCGTTCTGAGACATTTCAGTATTTTGTATAGGTTCATCAGAAGTATGATACTGAACATCAGGATATTCGAATTCTTAGACATAACAGCTAAATCACTCTCAGATACTTAGCTATCATCTATAAAATATGGAGCAAGATATTAAATTAAATAACATGCATTCATGTTTTCTCAAACACAGTTAAAGAAAACAGTTTGTAAAACATATATAGAGAGAAAGAGAGATTGAAATAGATAGATAGAGAGAGAGAGAGAGAGAGAGAGAGAGAGAGAAAGAGAAAGAGAGAGAGAGAGAATTAGCGACAACGAGTAAGGAAAGGAAAGAGGAAGCGTCGAAGAGCATATCAGTTTTAATATCGCATACTCAGAAGAATCATTAGCTTCTGTACAACTAAATACATTAATCAAATAAAAGAAATGCTAATTACCAAGAAGTATTCAAATAATTTAGAAATCTAAATTAAACAACAATACAGGAGAAAAAAAATTCAAAATAATAAATACAATAGATTTAACAAAGAGTAAAACAAAGAACCCATACATAAAATAGATTATACAAAACAAATACATTTGACACCAAAATAGATGAATGCATTATAAAGTAAAGCAACAACATCCAGCTGAATAATATAACATGCATTATGTTTAATCATGAACTAAGCAATGATAATACATTACAAAAAGAAACACAAAAGATTAAAAGTCTTGTCGACGATAAAGTAGAAAATGGTGAATAAACCTCACATGATGAAAGAAATTTAGATATTCGGATGCGAATATGAAAGTTATGAGCGCAATGGCTGTCTTCTCGCTCTACGCTGCATCACTCGTCAACGTCGACTCCAATTTGAAAACATAGCAATGTCTTTCATTGTAGTTTTCGTAGTCATGGTCTTGGACCAGATGCATGGTTTACTAACCAACCCACGTGCAGGTTGTACTTCACGAGACCCCACTCGTGTGTATGGCACCTGATTCCAGTGAGCTCAAACCTTCTTGTTTTCAGTCTCGCAGGACATACCTCACCTGGTATGCCAGGTGAAGGAGCTGCTTCAGGCAGCGACCACCAGACCATAAATCAGCGATCACCAGACCATAAATCAGATAGTTCTGTGTTATATGGTAACAGTAGCAAGATTTCCTGACGAGATCTTTCTGATGATTGTAGCTGTTACACTGGAAATACATTTACAAAATTTGATCACCAAATTACTATGCATCTACAGCCAGTAGTTTGCGTTATATTATATGAACCCAACAAAAAAACAGAAGGAATCCGAGTTATCTCAGCTCTGCTAAAGCGGGAACTTGCATAGACAATCGCACTGTTAGAAATAGAAGTTAAATCAATCAAATCTTTTTCAAACCTGGGAACAACAACAAGACTGCTGAACGAATCTGATGTTGCTAGGTCTGCTGAGTAGTGAGGGTGGGGCAGATTTTCCCAGTGTAGAGATTTTATCTTTTTTGGGTTTTCTTCGCTGAATGCAGCTTTTCGTTACCATGTTGCAGGATGACTCCTTTTCTGTTGACATGAGCTGGTTGATTTTTGAGCTGAACATGGCTGAAGCATTCAAGCTGCTGATGATAAAGTTGTGTGGTGATGCCGCTACCTTATTCCGATAATTCAAAATGAAAAACACTTATTGTATTCCTCCAACCCAGAACAAAACT
The DNA here is from genome assembly GCF_001194135.2 of Octopus bimaculoides. Classification (NCBI taxonomy): domain Eukaryota; kingdom Metazoa; phylum Mollusca; class Cephalopoda; order Octopoda; family Octopodidae; genus Octopus; species Octopus bimaculoides. The sequence continues at coordinate 47,393,320 of NC_068989.1, read as the reverse complement.
TTCTTTCACTGTAGATCTGGTTTGGGTGTTCAAACTCGTCATTCATTTGGCGAAAGCTACTGCTTCTTACATTTATTGTTCTCTGTAGATTCACTCACATTTGTAAATGTCTCCTCTATTCAGTTCACCTGAAAAATTTACTTGTAGATAATCATTTAGATACAAGAACGATGTCAAATCGGCACTCCAAACGTTTTCCTCTTCTAATGAACCTGATATTTTTGCATCATGTTACTGCTAACGATGGCGATTATATAGTGTAGGACGAGATGTATTTCCAATATGTTTTAATCGGATATGAAATGCAACATCGCCTTTCGGTACATCAATTACATACATACATACATACATACATGCATGTATACATACATACATACATACATGCATGCATACATATACATACATACACCTACATACATATATGAATACATACATACTTATATGCATACAAACATATATATATATATGTGTGTATGTATATATTTAAATAAAATTATAATTTAGGGTATCTAAGAGACACCACAATGCTGAAAATAGCAGTCAAAGCTTGACTCTAAAACCACAATAAATGTTCATATAGCACCGGGAGAGTAGACGAAGTGACAAAATAAACTAGCAAAAATTATTGGATAATTCCAGATCCCGGATTTCTGGCTCTGCATAAAAAATGCTTTGCCTCATCAGTGGAATATACGCATTTCAAAGATATAGCCGCCGCCCCACCAGATCATCACAGATCCTCCTCCATGTTTACCCCACCAGATCATCACAGATCCTCCTCCATGTTTAACAGATGGAAGAATGCAGTCGGAGTCAAATGCTTCTTTTGGCTGACTCCACACGTATACTCGGCCAGTTCTTGGAAATATGGTA
>NC_068989.1:47391061-47392007 GCF_001194135.2 Octopus bimaculoides | reverse complement strand
TACTTTCAAGACGGTACATCTTGATACACCAAACATTTCGGCTGTTTTCGTCACACTAGCGCCTGCCATACGAGCACCAACAATTTAGCTTCTTTGAAAGTCCAATAGATCTGTCATTTTACTGAATTTTAATTACCATTTGCTGGTGATATCTGAAAAGAAACAGGAATTTTAGCAAAACATATTAAGCAACGTTTATATATTCGTTTTGCAAGATTCTTGATGTGAAATCGTGTGTTGAAACAGATATTGTTGTATTTGGGGATGGTCATATTGACAGTTTAGCCAATAAAAACACACGCACTATATACTTGGTGTTAATTTGCTTCAGCTTTATTTTACATTAATCGTATTTCGGCCAGAGTTCTTTCGTCACACGTCTGTGACCTCATCAGTGGTCCTTTGCTTTCTTCTTTCTTATTAGTGTGTCTTTCCTTACTAACGATTAGCCATTTTGTGTTTTGTATTCCTATTGTATATGTTTTATTTGCGCATGCGTATCGCCCTATGTGTGTCTATGTTTAGTAAGTGCATGTGTGTGTATGGGGAGTGCCTGTATTTTCTGTATCCCCTGTTTATACACGTTCGTTTAATGTAAAATAAAGCTGAAGCAAATTAACACCAAATATATAGTGCGTGTGTTTTTATTGGCTAAACTGGCAACATGACCATCCCCAAATACAACAATATTAAGCAACACTAATAATAAATTTAAAAAAACATAAAAATAAATAAGCTTTGCACGGTTTTATAGACATTTCAAAATTATGATCCTATGATGCTGGGTGTTTCCATTATTTTGTCCAAGCCCTGTATATATAAATGTGTGTGTGTATATATATAAACATATGTGTGTATGTGTGTGTGTGTGTGTGTGTATACATATATGTATGTATGTATATATGTATATGCATGTATGTATGTACGATATATATATATATATATA
>NC_068989.1:47390717-47391047 GCF_001194135.2 Octopus bimaculoides | reverse complement strand
TATATATGTATATATATATGTCATTGTTTAGTACGCACTGACAATATATGTTCAGAAAAGATTCTAAAATAATATGTTTAAGTATATTGCTACGTTGCTGTTAGTCGTTGTTGGATAGGAAGGAAGCTTTGATCAATAGGCCAGACTATCTTTGATTTCATAGATACCAATGTGTGATGTGAAACAATATGATGCGGATATCGCAAGAGACGTTCTATATGTATGAATATAACATAAGGCCTACATACCCTCCTTCCTCCTTCTTCCTCTTTCTTTCTCTCCCCTTCTTTCTCTCTCTCTCTCTCTCTCTCTCTCTCTCTCTCTCTCTCT
>NC_068989.1:47390311-47390707 GCF_001194135.2 Octopus bimaculoides | reverse complement strand
CCCTCTCTCTCCCTTTATCTTTGCTATTTTGTCTCCACCCTCTGTCTTAATTTCTTTGTTATACGAATATGTTGTATATTTGTTCTTTGAAACACATACAGACATACATACACAGACACGCGGAAACACACAAGCAAACACACACACACCCATATAGAGTCACATTTGCATACACACACACAAACACATATTTACATGTATACATATATACATACACACACGTTTATATATAAACATATATACATGCAGACACATTTACATATATAGAAAGCACACTTACTATAGTACTCCAGTGACAGGTTTACTTGTACGCAAGTTTGTACTAATATATCCGAAATGTTTCATAAATACACACACACGCGCGCGCACACACACACACACACACACGTATACGCA
>NC_068989.1:47387624-47389756 GCF_001194135.2 Octopus bimaculoides | reverse complement strand
ATATATATATATATATATATATATATATATATAATTATACAGTTATATATATACATATATACACACATATATATATATTCACATACACACTCACACACACACACACATATATATATGAGTGTATATGTGTGTGTATGTATGTATGTATGTACGTACGTATTTATACACATATGGATGTGGTTATGTATGTAAGTGTGTATGTATAATTTTCTTAATAGCTTTCAGAATGATGTAGCAGCAGAAACATCACGTCTCCCTGAAGCATTGTCTGCATGAAACAAACCTTCAGAAAATTCAACAAGTTACGTCTTACCAAAAAGAAGTTGCCAAATGTTCTTTGTGAGCGCACATGCGCACAAAGATACAAGCACACGTCTGAGTGCGTGTGTTTGCGTGTGTGTATGTGTGTGTGTGCGCGTGTGTGCTTGCGTGTTGTATTTGTATACACACACATACACACACACACACGCATATATATATACACATGTGTGTGTGTAGACACACCTTTATATATTGTTTTAGAATATCTTGGTAAGATTTCTAAGCAGTACAAACTCACGTTTAACAACAATCAGTTCTATAGACGTAATAGGAAATTAAATTCAAGCTAAGAAAACAGAAAAGAAAAGAAGAAAAAAGAAAAAGAAAAAGAGGAACAAGAATAAAGAAAAGAAGGAAACGAAAGAATAAATTTATAGATAGAAATCTTATTTTTATAATTGATATTTCTGTTTTGTGTGTGTGTGTGTGTGTGTATGTGTGTGTGTGTTTGGGTGTGTATGTGTGCGTGTGTTTGGGTGTGTATGTATGTGTGTGTGTGTGCGTGCGTGTGTTTGGGTGTGTGTAGGCTAATTTTTTCTAGTATTACACTTAGAGTTGTCAACATCGTTATTATCATCATCAACATCGTCATCAGCACTCTCCTCCTCCTCCACCTGATCATTATCCTCCTCCTCCTCCTCAACATCATCATCATCGTCGTCATCGGCATCACCGTCATTATCGTCGTCATCATCATCATCATCATCATCATCATCATTATTATTATTATTATTATTATTATTATTATTATTATTATTATTATTATTATTATTATTATTATTATTATTATTATTATTATTATTATTATTATTATTATTATTATTAAGTCAGAGAGCTAGTAGAATAGTTAGGACGCTGGACGAAATATTGAGCGGTATTTTACCCATCGCTGCGTTCTGAGTTCAAATTCCGCCGAGGTCTACTTTGCCTTTCATCCTTTCAGGGTCAATAAATTAAGTAGCAGTTGAACACTGGGGTCGATGTAATCGAATCATCCTCTCACTCAAAATGGCTGCCCTTGAGGCAATATTTGAAACCATTATTATTATTATTATTATTATTATTATCATTATTATTTTGATACACAGTGCAAGACTTTGCAAGTGGGACCCAGTTAGAATTTTTTTCAAGTCGAGTAGCCCATCCCGCTCAAAAGATCCCTGAATAACGGTTGTTTAAGGAAGTTGAACAAACACCCATGTTTCTAAAGAGGAATTATCCAAGCCCCAAATAATCTCAACACATGATGCTACCCTACTACTTCTGCTCGTGATCAGAGATGCACATATCGTTAACCACTAAGAGACATGCTCAACTGGTTATGGTCAAGCAACTGGCAAGCAAATCTGTGGTATTAAGCAGAATATCTGCTGTAGCCCATTTTTTATACCAAGACAAAACAATGTACATGATAGCACTTCCAATCAGTTAAGATGAGAAACCATGAGAGTCACTACCTGGTACTGCTTCAGAGCATTATTATTGCCAATAATATTAATATGACAAATTTTGTTTTATAACGTGCTTTCACTTCACTACCGAGCGCAGCTCTGTGCGCCTTGGGTATGTGCTGTGGTTTGCTGTGGTGCTCTTATGTTTACTGTATTGAAAGTGTTTTGCGTAGAATGTGTGCAGTGCCCAGTAGTGCAATTTTCTGTATGTTATATATATTTGTAAGTCCTGGTGTTTTTGTTATGTATTTGTCTGAATATTTTTTTATTATACCTAAGGCACCTACTATGATAGGAATTGTTTCTGTTTTTAGATTCCACATTCGAGTTATCTCTATCTCCAGGTCTTTGTATTTTGAA
>NC_068989.1:47380792-47386001 GCF_001194135.2 Octopus bimaculoides | reverse complement strand
TCTTCTTCTTCTTCTTCTTCTTCTTCTTCTTCTTCTTCTTCTTCTTCTTCTTCTTCTTCTTCTTCTTCTTCTTCTTCTTCTTCTTCTTCTTCTTATTATTATTATTATTATTATTATTATTATTATTATTATTATTATTATTATTATCATTTGCGCTCGCTATATAGTAAAGCGAACTCCAAACGTTCTGTAAGTTACTTATTTCAGTCATTGTTAAATTTTGTTATCTGTATTGTCTTTTAAGCTGAGTAGGATTCCAGTTTCCTACCCTTTGGACGTTACAATATCTTTCGTTTACTCGTTAACTTGTTTCAGTCATTTGACTGCGGCCATGCTGGAGCACCGCCTTTAGTCGAGCAATTCGACCACAGGACTTATTCTTTGTAAGCCTAGTACTTATTCTATCGGCCTCTTTTGCCGAACCGCTAAGTTACGGGGACGTAAACACACCACCATCAGTTGTCAAGTGATATTGGGGATAAACACAGACACACAAACATATACACACACACAAATGTATATATATAAATATTCATTGGCGGTTTGTAATTCGCAGTAACAGAAGTGTAACTAACTGCAACAGCAACACATCAGTGCTCAAAGATATTACCAAATCAATTTACTACTACTACTGCTGCTGCTGCTGCTGCTACTACTACTACTACTACTACTACTACTACTACTACTACTACTGTTCTTACTTCTGCTGCTACTGCCACTGCCACTACTGCTGTTGCTGCTCCTATTACTACTACTACTACTACTACTACTACTACTACTACTGTTGCTACTGCTGCTGCTACTGCCATTGATACTGCTACTGCTGCTGTTGCTGCTACTACTACTACTACTACTACTACTACTACTACTACTACTACTACTACTACTTTCACCATGAACAACAACAGCAATGATAACAACCATAAGTGACCAGCCTAACAACGCAGAAATATAAGGACTCCCTCATGATTCACTTTTACTACTTCAGTTCCCGATTGTGGCAACATTAAAATACCATGGTCTCCCCTATAATATACAAACTAGCTCGCGCATACCAAACCACGCCCCTTCATCACCAGCATCATGCCTTCATCTAATGAAGACGCCGGCTTTATCTGTACTGCAAGCAGTTAGAAGAGCGGTACCAATAACGGCACAGTTTCTACTCAAGTAACTGCAAAAAGTTGTTTCTTTAGCAATACAGTTATGGTAAAAATGAATAATAAATGCGCCCTTTTAAAGCCTAGCCAGGCTCATGGGCCCAGTTTCCCGGTTTCAATGGTGTATGTGTTCCCCAGCTGGACGGGACACCAGTCCATCGCAGCGTTACTCATTTTTGCCAGCTGAGTGGACTGGAGCAACGTGAAATGGAGTGTTTTACTCAAGAACAGCGCGTCGCCTGGTCCAGGAATCGAAACCACAATCTTACGATCATGATGCTGACACACTAACCACTACACCACACGCCTCCACAATACAGTTATGGTAGCAGAATTAAATGACTTTAGAAATAAAGACATCAGTAGTAAATATGATGAGAAAAAAGGACGAGGTTGAATCGGTTCCGAAATTACTTTATAGAACAAAGTAACGAGTGAATAAGCTCAAAATGTAAATGAGCTGAACCACCAAAGCAAACCTAAGTAGAGGAGCGTCTGAAATCCATTTTGCATCCAAACGCCTTTATCACTCGTGGCATTTATAATAATCTGATCAACGCACGATTTTCCTCACAGATATAAGCAAAAATTTCTTCCATATTCTCTCTCAAACATTAGGAGTTAACCCTTTGAGCCCATAGCACCAGTTTACCGGTGGATGGCTTATTTTTCTCTATACCGTAGCATCGCTCTACCAGTGGAGTGCATCTGGAAGCCAGGTATATTGTCAAATAAGGTTCAGAAGGTCAGGGCTCAAAGGTTAGTCCTGATTTCTTCTGATCTCTGCTGGTTAGTTGTGGCCATATTTACTGATGTTAAAGAGGGGACTACGTTATATAGACAAGTTGCGCAAAAAGAAATGAATAGGAATGGAGCTCTCGATCCAGATGACTAGTAATCATCCCGGACTTCACTGTATTGTCAGATGGAACACTTTTAGCTTCTACGATGTGCATGTATCTCTTAATTGTCCTCGCTCGGGACAATAAGAGGTAGTGTTATTTCGAATGTCTCTGGATCAGGCGGTTATGTATGATACTTCTTTGATTCGGAAATTAAGCTGTTCTGGATGCGAGAAACAGCGAAGCCAATGCATTTAGACTTGGCGACAGGGTGATCGAATTGCTTCAGGCAGCTAAGGATTTGTTGGGAATGCCTCTCTCTCTCTCTCTCTCTCTCTCTCTCTCTCTCTCTCTCTCTCTCTCTCTCTCTCTCTTTAATACAGGAACGGCATTTCAGACAGACGACTGGATTGTGTCAGGCAAGCCGATAGGAAAATGTGCAAAAACGTGAAACCGGCTCAAAATTTTCCAATTTTCTTGTGGGATTTTCTGAATGCACTAGTGTGAACATAAACTATTTACGTTAAGTCATCTAGATCGTATCTATATGGAGTATTTGTTAGAACAGTTGACAAATATATAGTATCTATAGAATTTCATTGACCGGCTACACAGGCCACGAAAGCGTGACCTGTATATTACGTCTAGATAGCACCAGGTTAGAAAGTGAACGCATCTTTCTTGGTACTCAAGACCTCTAGAGATTAGATTAGCAATTTAGTTGAGCAACAGTTGACGAGAGTATCAGAACAAAAGTACTACATCATCACTGAGAGACCAGTCTAACACAGCACAGAAAAACACCTGCATCCTCAATATTTCAACGGCTGTCAACAGTGATACATTATCGCCGCAACCAGCTTAGAACAGATCCATCAGAGTATAAGTGGAAAGTTTCAGCAGATAAGTAGCGATAGCGGAAATATCTTAACGGAAGAGCTAAAGAATTTAGAAGAGACGATTATGAAAGACATGCAAGGAGCGAGAAACACTAAGACAAAATTTTCAGAGTATCAAGGAAGTCCTGGTTTGTTCTAATTTACAGTTCTTTTCCCCCAAATGTAATATCTCGTGCCTATATAAAAAATTGTTATCGGGGTTGTCATCGGCAAAATAGTTGGAAAGTCAGATTAACATGGTTTGCAGTGATTAATAGCGGGTTCCTATTTTTTACGTTCGAAGTTCAAATCTCACCGCGGTCAAATTTGCCTTTAACCTCTCTGAGATCGGTAGAGTAATGTCCTGTGGCAATTCAATCGGCTTAACTATTCCACATGTGTCTAAATTAGAAATTATTATTGTTGTGGTTGATCTTTATTTGGTGTTTGTTTTATATCCCGCGGGATCGAATCATAACTAGGGACCGGGAGCGATATAGGAAGAATATCAATTGACATCGCTTTCCGTCGAATGACTCTTGCTAATGGAATGTTCTTTTGGATTCAGTAGGAGCAGGTAAAAATTTCCATTACTTACTTTCTAAATGCTGCCGCTCCTACTACCGTTGGTTTTATATCGAAATTTAGACGTCATATCCTATTGATTTCAATCTCTACAGAGTTTATAATCGGTAGTTTCCTCTCCAACTTTCGTGAAGTTATTTCTTTCGGATATTATCATAAGGTTTACAAAGGCGGCGAGCTTCGCAGAATTGTTAGCACGCCGGACGAAATGCTTAGCGATATTTCGTCTGCTGCTACGTTCTGAGTTCAAATACACAGAGGGTAACTTTGCCTTCCATTCTTTCGGAGAAAATTAAATAAGTACCAGTTACGCACTGGGGTTGATGTAATCAACTTAATCCCTTCACCCAAATTTGCCGCCTTGTGCTTCCAGTAGAAAGAATTATCATGAGGTTTATAAGTATGAACCTACTGTACTTCACATCCATGATAAAGATTTCAGTCGGCTGATGATTATATGATTAGATCACATCTGTTTCAACTTCATTATGCAACAAATACCTAATTTCAAATAAAGGATAAACATGTGAAAATGATTTCACCGGCCATTATTTTAATATTCGCCGTTGCACCTAATAATACATATAGTGTATAACTTGCATAAAGAATTATATTTCTTAGAAATTGTGTTGGAATAACAATTTCTGGTGAGGCGCTTTCTTGGTACATCTCTTTAGTAATTCATCTACACGTTGTTATGAACCTTACATTGGCGTGTATTTGCGGTTAATCATTTTTACTCTCTGTTATCAACGTTTGATACGATTGGGAAGTAGTTAATAGTCATTTGTTTCTCTGATCGGCTAGGAATTTGATTAATATTTCATGCATTCAATTTCATTAATGTCACCGTCACACTGGATGCTTTAGAAAATCTAGCCGTCAGTTAACCGTCCACTACCTTAATTTCACTATTTAAAAGATTAAGATTTTGTGGTCCGAAAACCACCTACTTTTCAAAAGGTAAAGACTTCCACTATCATGTACACAAGAAACAGAAGGCAAAGTACACTATTTAAAACAATACTAACTTGAATGATTTTAACGGTGGTGCGCAAATACTGCGTGATTAGGTAGCGACGTTCTTAACAGCCCAAAGAGGACAATGCCTTTATTTATACAGCATATATATTTCATGTAAGTGATAAATGCATTAAACATTGTATATTGGTGGAACTGTGTAAAGCGTAACTCAAATATTTTTTATCTAATATTCACTGGAGGAAATTTTTATGATTCTGAAAGACAAAAATAGTTTTACAATTTCAGTATTTTTTCTTTAAGATATGGCTGCCGGCAGATACTTCGTTTCAACAAACTTTTCTATTTTTGATATTTTTTTACTAAGTTTTTATTCTATGTTGCAAGCATTAAACACAAAAATTGAATCATACAAGAAAAATTTCAGTTTCCGGTGAGAGTTGAAGAATCAGTATAAGATTTGGGATTGAGGTCAGTGTTTAGGATCCGAATTAATGGTTGGGTTACAAGTTTCATGTTTCAGATACAAAAGGAGGGCAAATATTTGAAGTAAAAATGAAATTGTTCTTTGTTTTACCTGCGATTGTAATATCTAATGTTTAAAACTCGGGTATACGAAAACATGTTGCCTATGTTTAGTGGATATATTCGGCCATTTATTAATTATATAATGTAGAGTGAAATATATCTAATACATATTGTATGTATGTACGTATTATGTATATATATATATATATATATATATATATATATATATATATAT
>NC_068989.1:47378717-47380006 GCF_001194135.2 Octopus bimaculoides | reverse complement strand
TATATATACATATATATATATATATACATGTACACATATATATATTTATAATGCATGTACGCGTATCTATGCATATATGCATATATGTGTGTGTGCGTGTGTGCGTGTGTGCGTGTGTGTCTGTGTCTGTGCGTGTGTGGGGGGTGTTTATGTGCGTGTGTGTGTGTGTTTGTCTGTCAGTGAGTGCTTGGGTGTGTGCTTGCGCGTGTGAGAGAGATAGCGTGTGTAGATATACAGAAAATACAGGGAATGGTGTCGACGTTTCGATAGTAGTTGAAACCTTGAGGCTGCACAAGTTTCAGTGACTGTGCCGTCTATATGTTTGTATTATTTAACTGTGTCTTTCAACATCTAGGCGTGGTTGATAAGAAGTATAAACACACCATTCTAATAACCATTCATAGATAAACAGACTTCATAATCTATAGAAATCTCATTTATAACCCAATTCTAAAACGGCTTCACCCTTGCAAAAAAGTTGCTCTTCAGACCCACAGAGTTAAACAGTTCAAATGCTGTAGCTCCAACAGGCTACATGTTTGATCTTGGTACCAACCTGAGGCAATGAAAACCGAAAATCTCACCGTGTATTTGCACCTTGTCATTACACAAACGATATAGGAGAGTGAGTGACTGTGCATCTAATTAGAGAAAGAGAAAGAAAGAGTGAAAGAGAGAAAGTCCGAGAGAGCGGGAGTGGAAGAGTACATTAAAATATAATTCATTTCCATATGAATAATGATGATGTATTATTGAACAAATTTATGTATACGAGAACCAAAAGGTATATTCCAAAGTGAGTAAACAGCCTCTACAATACGTTCCCCGACAGTAAATTAGGGAACAGCTGTATGCACGTGTTGACTCTTATTGTAATATTCATCGGCAACTGTAATACATAATGCATACTTAAATACGTACATACATACATATATATGTATGCATACATACATAGATATATACATATATATATATGTATGCATAGATAGATAGATAGTTAGATAGATAGATAGATATACACATTTTCATATGTATACTCATATACACATATACCTTCGTTCTAAAGTACATTATAGCAATGACACGAAACATTTTTTTGATTCTGTACTTTAATAAACTACAGATCTTGTATTGAGAGCATTTTCCTAAAGTTTGTACACATATACGTAACGCACATACACGCAACCTCCTCAGACACATTTACACACACACACACACACACAGACACAGACACACACACACACACACACACACACACACACACACACACACACACACACACACACACA
>NC_068989.1:47377389-47378164 GCF_001194135.2 Octopus bimaculoides | reverse complement strand
ATAATATATATATATATATGATGGATTTTCTCATCGAAGACGGGGTATGAGTGCTCAGCTTTTACCAAATGACCTGCACAACTGATTTGCTTATAGTTATCAAATGTGTGTGCCGTACATTAGCTAACTCTGTTTATCTAATCGACATTGCCCGAACAGGTGCACGGCGTACCACGCGTCGACGTGATCGTATCTTTATGTTATGTATTTGAAAATGACGTTACATTTTCATATCATAAAGATATCCAGCTACCCGTACCTCTGTAATATATTCTATAAGCCCTCTTTCAATATGGTCTATAAACCGTCTTTTCCCTATTGTCGCTGATTTATTTTGTATTACATGCACTTGTTAATTTGAGTGTATAGTGTATGTGTGTGCGTGTGCGTGTGTGTTTGTGTGTGTGTATGTGCGTGTGCGTGTTTGTGTGTGTGTGTGTGTGTGTGTGTATTTGTCAATGTGTAATTTCAACTTTGAGTGTTTCGAAATTCTCTTAAAGCGCTTCATAAGGTGGAGAGTTTTGCTCATACAATATTATGCTTTATAAAAAGTGAAAGAATGGCAAATGTTAGCTACGTGATTTAATATAAATTAGAAATCAGAAAGACACCATTCAATCTCTCTGTTTGTTTTTTAAATGGAGAAATCTCTGCTTTGCATTACACTTTTTATTGCTTGAATATAAAGAAACGTTACGTGTGGGCAATGCATTATACGAGATCAGATAGTACCTGTGATATAATTATATATATATGTGTATATATATATATATAT
>NC_068989.1:47362659-47368831 GCF_001194135.2 Octopus bimaculoides | reverse complement strand
ATATATATATATATATATATATATACATACTATGCGTGACTCCTGGGGTCAATGTCTTTTACTAGAACTCCGGGCCGACAAAAACCATGTGAGTGGATTTCAAAAGTGAAAACTGAAAGATGTCCGCCGTATATATATGTGTGACTATATGGGTGGAAGTGGGGGGGGGGGGATTTTGTTTTTGATTATCCCCCACCACCGCGTTACAACTCGTGTTGGTGTGTTTGCTCCTTGTAAGATAGCGGTTCGGCAGAATAAACCAATAAAATAAGTACTCGGCTAAATTAAAAAGGAATAAGTAACGATGTCAATTTTGGGGACTAAAACCCGTCAAGTCGAATGACTGAAACAAACAACAGAAAAAATATAAAAGATGCGTTCATGCAGAAAATTGATAGAGCCGTCACAAAGTCCCATAGAATATTTCACAGTATTCGTTCTGACACCCTTCGTTATAATTTCAAATCTTACCGAGGTTAAATTCGCGTTTTATCGATTTTGGGGTAGATAAGAAAACGTACAAATCCGAGACGGTGATTTAGCGGAATTGTAAGAACGTCATATTGGACGCACCGTGATACTGCTTCCAGCTCTACGTGTTTCATGTTGAAATGCGGCTATGGCCTACATGTCTGATAGTTTTAACACGTCGTCCGGTTTGTTGCCACAATAGTTATCGTGAGTGTTTTAGTGGAGACCACTGCAACCATTTGAGCAAACTGAAGAACAAAAACATATATATTATATATGTTTTTGCTTATTATTTTTTGTTCTTTTCCGTACTAGCCAACGTACGATTGAAATAACATGAGAGATTGTTTATCTTATAAGCTCGCAACGACACCGCTCGGTTTTTGTGACTGAAAAAGTTATAGCCACTCTGAACTTCTTGCATCTCGCAGTCTGGATAGGTGGCGCTGCGAGTTGATTTAGGTGTATTTACACCATTTGTCTTCAGCGAGAAATTTTCTCCATGACAAAACACGGTGAATGACTTGTTTACGAATTCAAACTTGTCACTTGTATATTTGAACTGATAATAACATTACATTTATACACATCACTGCTTAACGCTCCCACCTCGTAATATATATTATAGGTTTTTACTGCAATGTAGATATGCTGTTGCTTTCGTGTTATTACCTAATAAGTTTTGACACTTTTGCCAAAGCCCGCCATATTTCTACGACTATTCAAAGAAAACTGCACAGAATAATTACCAAAGTACGCTATTAGCAACACCTTTCGGGTAAAGGAAATGAAAATGCCACATTTATTGGACGTGTTGGATCTACAAGCCCTATTGCTCAAAATCTCAAACATATTTCTACTTCTCCCAAACGCAAAAATACTTTTACTGCGCCAGATCTTAAACATTTCTATTTCTCCAAATCTCAAACATTTCTGCTACTCCAGATCTCAGACATATTTCTACTGCCCGAAGAAATACATCGAGAATAAAAAGAATATATATATACATCTGCAACGATTCAGATCACAAATTCAACAGCAATTTATGAATGAAGTAAGACCATGGCGATAACAAATTAAGTTTGCATTTACAACAACGTGTTTTCAGTTTCGATACCAGTGCTCGGTACATCGAGAAAGCATCTCCATCCATAACCTCAGATTGATCAATGTCTTGTGAGTGGCATGTAATCGAAGAAAACTGCGAAGAAGCCCATCGTATATCCATGTATGTACATTTATATTAATGTATTTATCAAGTTGATATGAATGTGTGTACGTCTTGAAATATTTAGTGAAAGAGCTGTTTTGTTTTTTTTTATATTTTATATATTTTTATATTTCTGGTTTTGTTATTTAATAGAAGATATTGTCGAGGGTAATCCAAACTTCGTCCTTCCCATCCATTGTATGAGACACTGTTTGTTACCATCACTATTTCTATGGAAGTATGCAGCTGAAATCACTACATTTGGGGTTTAATGGAGCGAGGTTTCTCTAAAAACCAGTCAAACATCCCAAATCTTGGTTTTACTACTGGAACTACAAATGCATCGTGGGATAGTGTTTTGATGTAAGACGAAAACTCCGTCTGACATGTTTTGCTTCTGGTTAATATAGTCTTCTGTCGCTCTATCTTTCTTCGTGGGCACTTTGTATGTGTTTATATGTATATGTAAGAATGTATATATGTATGTTTGTGGGTTTGTATTTTTCACCATATATTAGAGAATGTCATCAACATCAATGTCAAAAAGATACTCTTCAAAGAAATCTCATCGAGTTACAACACTTCCTTGTCACTCTTTCCCGTTAGATTCTCAATGAACCGTGGTTTAGATGTTTTGAAACTCGTTAACAATGAAGCTATGGTTCTCCAACAACGATATTATATAACAAAATAAATATGTACGTCATTATCTATCGCAATTAGTCCCTAGTGTAGCTGGGGGGCTGTAGGAGCGGTCCGCCCCGGGCGGCATCTTTGAAGGGACACCACGTTTGAGTCTGCTGTAGGCAATATGTGCTTTTTGCGTGATCCGGAGGCCGCCCCGGACAGCACAGACTCTAGCTATGCTAGTGCACTTAATTGATACAACCTAATCATATATACACAGAGTAGGAGTAGCATCAACGCTTACAAAGTATCCAAACACCAACCTTTATAAGGAAGTGCAAATGAGTAGCAATGTTCGAGTTACTGAATCCACTTTAGAGACGCCATTATGTCTTATATCAAAATCTATGTGTGCAGTAACCAACTGTCCATTGGGGAGTGTTGACGTCATGCAAAGTTTGCAGCACTGCATCATATATTGCATTTAACAACGGTGTATAATGGACAATGGAATTTTTGGGGTCACAGTCGTTTGGTTGTAACTTTGATTCCTGACGGCGTTATGTCCATGAGCAAGCCACTTTATTTCACGTTACTTCAGTCCATTCAGCTGGCAAAAATGAGTTATATTTGTAATTCAAAGGGCCAGCCGTGTCACATTCTGTGTCACGCCGAATCTCCCTGAGAACTACATTAATGGAAGACGTGTTTGTGGAATGCTCGTCCATTTGCACGTTAATTTCAAGAGCTGGCTGTTCCATTCATCAGATCAACTGGAACACTTATCGTCGCAACCAAAGCCGTGTCAGTAGAAGGATAGGAGAACGAGAAAGATACAGCGTCGCATTTTACCTGCTTGATATAGTGAACTGTTCTCCCTTGAATCATAGTCAACTGTAAGCAATACCTAAAAGATAAAAGAACGACACATTGGGTAATATACTCGGAGATATACTATGTTATGTAGTAAGAAGAGATGCTCACAGCTGGAAAGCTAGGTCATAGATCTGTATGACAAAGCTGATCATTTAACCAGCAAGTAGCACAGTTCCCGAACGCCAGAACTTGTAGAGTGTTTTGTAGAGTGTTTTTCTGCTCTATACAGATGCAGTATTTTAAGAGTTATGGGTATCCGTATGTTTCTCAACGTTGTTCTTCTGACTATTTACCCACAACAGACCTGACCGATAGCGGCTGAATCATGTTTGCACACTGCTGCTACCAGCAATAACTTCTCTCGTTATTTCCTCAAAACATCTTAGACAGGAAGTATTGATGTAAACAATCGTAGTATAATGAAATGCTGTGTGTGAGTAAAAAGGATATTTTACTGCCGAACATTATATTCTCACAAGGTCACTCACTAATTGATCAGTTTCCACAATTTATTATCCAACACCTGTGTACACATTTCGGCTTCTCAAGTTTCTTCAGTAAAAGTTTGTGAGTCTGTGTGAATGTAACATAATTAATATAATTGTCAATTGGCTTCGTAGACAAATTATATTTCTAGGAAAATCTCGTTGTCTGCACGTAACATTTATGTTGTGAATATTATCGTTATATAAAAGGCGGCGAAGTGTCAGAATCTTAAGCACGCCGGACAGCACGTTTTGTGGCATTTCGTCCGTCTTTACGTTCCGAGTTCAAATATCGGTGGGGGCCGACTTTGCGTTTCATCCTTTTGGGGTCGTTAAAATAAGTGCTGTTAAAATAAGTTGAGTACTGGGATCTATGTAAACAACTGAGCCCCTTTCTCTGCAGTTTTCTTTGAATAGTCGTAGAAATATGGCAGGCTTTGGCAAGAGTGTCAAAATTTATTAGGTAATAACACGAAAGCAACGGCATATCTACATTGCAGTAAAAACCTATAATATATATATTACGAGGTGGGAGCGCTAAGCAGTGATGTGTATAAATGGAATGTTATTATCAATTCAAATATACAAGTGACAAGTTTAAATTCGTAAACAAGTCATTCACCGTGTTTTGTCATGGAGAAAATTTCTCGCTGAAGACAAATGGTGTAAATACACCTAAATCAACTCGCAGCGCCACCTATCCAGACTGCGAGATGCAAGAAGTTCAGAGTGGTTATATATGTTTTTGACAGTGGCTTCGAGGTTTCGGTCAACTAAACTATCATCGGTCGGACTGCGAGTGTGTCTTGCTTTTATATAGTGTCACTGCTGAGTTAAAATTATCTCTGAGCGTGTGGATTTGAGTGAGGTGATAACTAGGATGTATGCAGGTGAATGAAAAGGGGTTTTGAAAAAAGTTTTTATTGGTTAAATTTGGGGTAACGTTCATTCACCAGGGACTATATAAAGGTAAGTACGATAGGTTAGCTGGCGAAACTGCGAAGTTACTGTTAATAATATTCATGCACAAAAATAATAAATTTGTACTTAGCAAAAGTGTAGCGTATCCTATCAGATTAATATAAAATTATTTTTATAACTGAACATAAAAACAAACATTGATGCATGTGTGTGTGTGCGCATGCGTTTGTGTATGTATGTAGGACATTATTCAGTTTTATTTGAAGATTTCTTGCCACTAGAGGAAGAGCCGGTTTCTAACCTAGATCCAAGGTTCCTTCACTGGAACTTCAGCATCAATAACAGGGTATTTTTGTATGTATGTACGTACGTATGTATGCATGCATTTATGTGCAGATTTGTATATTTTGTATATACTTGCATATCTATACATTCTCATATATATTTAAATGATTAACTTCTCGAAAGCTTTACTGAAGTTTTCACTTCCAGTGATGGATTGGATCTGTAGTCTTCGAATTAGTTTTATCCTTTCTGGTTTTGAGAAGCCTAATTTCTAAAGATTGGTATTTAGGCAGTGTGTTACATATCCCAGGACCCCAATAATTACAGGTATAAACATGAACTTGTAATCTGGATAGAATAACTGCAGATATCTCAATAGTTCTTTTCCACTAATCTTCAACTTTATGTTAACATACTGGGCAGCTTTATGTTAACATCTACTGGGCAGCTAATTTCCACAATTGTACACAGTTTCTCTTCGCTATCTCAAATCATTATATCAGGCCTGTTGTGCTTACATTTTATTGAGGTTTCCACTGGGAAATTCCACCAGTACTCCTTTTTATTTTGAGTGGCGATGGCTTCTAGCATACAGTGAGTTCTTGTTTCTTTGTCCTCGGGGTTATCCTTCCGACGGATTTTATTATAGAGTGGATAGTGTGGATAGTGGTGAGGGGAGATCTACGTAGGATGAAGTGGCGAGCCATGAGTTGAGACTGAGTCTCAAAGTCATGGTCGTCACTACAGAGCCTGCGTAGACGGAGGAATTGGGAATAGGGGATGGAAAGCTTGGTGTGTTTAAGGTGGGTGGAGGAGAAGTTGAGGTATGAGTGTGAGTCTGTATGTTTGTAGTGGATCGGGGTGGTAAGAGTGGAGTGATGAATGCTGACCGAAATGTCAAGAAAGGAGAGAGAGGAGTCAGAGATAGTGCAGGAGAAGTGCAGGGCAAGATGGAAAGATTTGACAAAAGAGAGGAAGGAGTCTAGATGTTCGCGGGAGAGTGAGGTCGCACCGATACAGTCGTCAATATAACGGCCGTATAGTTCGGGAGTGGGACTAGTGAAACCTGAGAATATTTGGGCCCCAACGTAGCCAACGAACAGGTTCGCGTAGTTGGGGGTTGTTCTCGTTCCCATGGTCACTCCCGTGAAATGCTGGTAAAAATCACTCGCGAACGAGAAGCAGTTTAGTGAGAGGACAATTTCGGCCAGACGAACGAGTTTCGAAGTGTCGGGTTGGGGATTAGGTCGAAGGTCAAGGAAATTCTGGAGTTCACGCAGCCCCTTGTGGTGAGGGA
>NC_068989.1:47357886-47362024 GCF_001194135.2 Octopus bimaculoides | reverse complement strand
GATAGATTGAATCTGAAATCTTTGAATTAGCTTTCCCCTTTCTACTTTTGAGAAGCCTAATTTCTCAAGATTGTCTGTCTGTCTGTCTGTCTGTCTGTCTGTCTGTCTGTCTGTATGTATGTATGTATGTATGTATGTATGTATGTATGCATGTATGTGCGTGTATGTGTGTGTGTAATACATACAAATATACATGATAACATAAATACATATGTATGCATATATGTATGTATATATAATTTCATGGCATCATATCAACTAAACAACGATTTGAAGTTTGCAACAAGGATTTTTTTTATTTGCGCAATAGTTAGAACGGTAGAACGGTTTGAATTTCGTTTGTCCTCTATAATCCTGAACAAAGCGGCCCTGCCTTCGTGCCTTGTTCAGGATTCAAATATTAGAAAAGTAAAATAATTTACTACCTTCCGCCCTCCCCCACTCCCCCTCACTCCTTCTTTCTCTCGCGCTCTCTCGCTCTCCCCCCACACTGTTTTACTATTCTATATAAGTTAGCTAAAAGGCATTTGTTTCAACTCTGCGTGTAAAGTACGCTGATAATTCTCTTGTTAGTGGAAGCTGATAAAGCAAAATCGTCATCTGCTGTAAACTTCTGTTTGGAGCCGTCTGAAGATAAATTTAATCTTAAGCAATGCTCGAAAGAAAAGAAAAAGAACGAAAACGTAAATTTGTAATATTTCATCCTGCGGCGGTACGCAAAAGTGATTCTTGCAAATGTATCCACTTTAAACGCGATTCATCTGGTATAATTTCTTTAAACAACTAAAGTCAGTCTTGACCACAATACACACAACGTCAATTCATATATTATTGTTTGCTTGAAATATTATATTTCTTTGAGAACATACTGATCTCAGCTGATGAAATCTCAGAAATTGAAACATATATACACATGGTAAAGAAGAATAGCTGAAATTGAAAAAAATTATTGTTTTCTAATTCCATAATGTTAGGAGGTAAACTAGCGATGTATAATGTATATATATGTACCTTGTGGTTAGAGTGTTGTGCGCATGATCATAAGGTACAGGTTTAGATTCCCCACAATTTGAACTAGTCATTTGATTTCATGGTTCTCCACACCAGTTGAAAAGGAGTAACAACCGAGTGTAGATGCAATCCTCTTTCCTTCTAGTTGTCACATCCTCCATGATTTTCAGAGCCAAAGGTAGGACGGCTGAGAGGGTACCTATGACAGTTCGCGACTGCATAGGCACCAAAAGCAATTGGTGGAAGAATGAATAAACTGATATATTAAGAGATGATGGCCATTATCGAGATTTCATCCCTAACATATACTCTATTTTATTCTTTTACTTATTTCAGTCATTTGACTGCGGCCATGGTGGAGCACCGCCTTTAGTCGAACAAATCGACCCCAGGACTTATTCTTTGTAAGCCTAGTACTTATTCTATCGGTCTCTTAAGCCGACCGCTAAGTTACGAGGGCGTAAACACACCAGCATCGGTTGTCAAGCGATGTTGGGGGACAAACACAGACACACATACATATATATATATACATATATATCACGGGCTTCTTTCAGTTTCTGTCTACCAAATCCACTCACAAGCATTTGGTCGTCTCGAGGCTATAGTAGAAGACACTTGCCCAAGGTGCCACGCAGTGGGACTGAACCCAGAACCATGTGGTTGGTAAACAAGCTACTTACCACACAGCCAACAAGTTTGTAAGTATGGGTAGAATTTGTTTTTCTTTTAATATTTTGATGAGAATGTAGCATTTAATTTTGTCAGTAGCAACTCCCCAGTTGCAATTTCGTCTGAAATACATTTTCAGTTCGGACTAAAAATGAGTATGCCTTTACTCAAAAAGTTTAACTGTGTTCTACTAGTACCGTTAGAGCAATATTCATACCAGCAACTCCTATTGGTGTACTCATATATTACCCATCAGGCGTGAAAACTGAATTTTGACGGTTAAATTGGAACAAATAGTACGCAAACAAGAATAACTCTGGTTCCTCTTACATACAGAACGTCAGTACCTTGCAAACTATAAGATCTTCCTCCTTGATAGGCAACTTAAGTTTTCTGAAAATGCAAGATATTGTTTCTAGTCATAGACAGCGGTTCATTACTGTTCTGAGCAAAAGCTCACAGTTTAAAGTGTTCATTTTAAGAATTCAAGTTTGGGTCTGTGATATCATGAAAATTCATTTTGGTTACCTCTGGGTCACGTAACCAGAAATGATGCTCTGTAGAGCTTTCGCGTCAGAAGTCTTAACTTATAGAATTGCCAAGTACAACCAGTTACATATAATACTTGATGATGGAGGCATCCATACTGAGTACTTCTGTGCGAAGTGAAAAAGGTTTAAAATACCTCTTAGACTTCTGGTGAAGGGTGAAACATTTTATGTATGTATATATGCATATTTGTTGCAATGTATCCAATGGACAATCTTTGCTATATTGTCATGACGTCTCTTGTATTCTTTCTGGGCTAGTGGCGTACATTGACTGGTAATATGCCATACGGTTTCACCATTTTGTCCACAAGTTCTGCACTTATCACTTTCTGATGTGTTATCTATTCTGTATTGGATATAAATGGTTCTTAGTGCTTGTTCTTGGTTAGCACAGATTAGAGCCTCTGTTTCCGATTTTAAATTACTTTTAGTCATCCACAGCCATCTTTTTTCTGTCTTTCTTACCTTCAACATCCCCATGAAATTGTTATGCATTCTTTTCTTTATCCACCTATTTTCAATTTTATTTATTCTTAAGTGCTTATACAGTGCTTTATCTTTGCAATCTTCCATCCTACACTAGCCTGACCTTCTTTATTCCAATAATATTGGTTCTGTGGGATATTTTTACATATCATGCTATGTTGTTTTTATCTACTCTAACGCTGTGTTCCAATCCAATCAGTTCTCTTCCCCCTCTTTTTCTTGGTGCATACAGTCTGTCTGTGTCACTTTTTGGGTGGAGCATCCCATATTTAGTCAGCAACTTCCTTCTCTTTCTGTCTAAACTCTTTAGTTCGTCTACTGTCCATGCAATTGCCCCTGCTCCATATCTATGGAGTTAAATCGCCCAGGTGTTGATAGCTTCAATTTTATTCCGTCTGTTTAATTCCGAATTAAGGATCTGTTTCAGTCTGCGCAAGTAATTCACCTTAAATTTTTCTGTCATTTCCTTCTCCATCAATTTCTCCATTTCCAATATCCTCATATACTTATAGCCCGTCTCTTCTATCTGCTTCATAACCTCCCCGACGGTATCGCTAGCCCGTCCATACATTTGATTCTGTTTTTCTTCATGACTAACACACCTCACATTTCCAACCTCACATTTTCAACGAGGTGTTGTTTCAGTTCCTCCATTACCACTTTCGGGCCCTTTCTTTCAATATTATACTTCCTGTTCAGTGCCCTATACTTTTGTTCGCTTTTAAGCTCCCCCTTTTCTTTTCGGTCTAACACAGAAATGTCTTTCGAGAGCATATATACGTTCTTCTTTTCCATCATGGATCTTTTCTTTTGTCACTCCCATTATATTTCTTTTTCTTGACATCAACACCCACATCTTCTGCTAGAACAATACTTTCTGCCTTGATCAAATTATTATTATTATTATTATTATTATTATTATTATTATTATTATTATTATTATTATTATTATTATTAATTATTGCCTTTGCACAGCTTCACTACCAGTGAACTAAGGTAGCACCCCGTCTTTTTCGAGCACCTTCCGGAGTATTCGAGCGGTTCCAAGCAGTGCTGTTTTCTGCAAGTGCTCCACCCTTATTGCAGCCCCTATTTGTTCCATGTACTTCTGGAGATTTTTACTCATTGTTCCCAGGGCTCCGACAATTATTGGTACTACTACTACCTTTTTCATCGACCACAACTGCTTTACTTCCCGAGCTAACCTGTCATACCTATCGACTTTCCTTTCTTCCTAATCGGATACCATGTTGTCAGCTGGGCATGCTATATCTATGATCCAGGATTGTTTGCTTTCTTTCTCAATTAACACTATGTCTGACTTCCTATTCTCTACCTCATGGTCGCACTGAATCATAAAATCCCACAGGATCACTGCATTATCATTTTCGATGATGCCTTCGGGTTTGTGGTCGTAC
>NC_068989.1:47357590-47357876 GCF_001194135.2 Octopus bimaculoides | reverse complement strand
ATTATCATTTTCGATGATGCCTTCGGGTTTGTGGTCGTACCAATAATTATTATTAGTATTATTATTATTATCATTATTATTATTATTATCATTATTTATTCCTTTATTGCCGACAGGAGGCTAAACATAGACGGGTCAAACAAGGACAGACAAGGGATTAAGTCGATTACATCGACCCCAGTGCGTAACTGGAACTAAATTTATCGACCCCGAAAGGATGAAAGGCAAAGTCGACCTCGGCAGAATTTGAACTCAGAACGTAACGGCAGACGAAATACCGCTAAGC
>NC_068989.1:47357219-47357580 GCF_001194135.2 Octopus bimaculoides | reverse complement strand
GCTAACGATTCTGCCAGCTCGCCGCCTTTTTTTTTTTTTAAATTTTTTTTATGCTTACAGCACCTAGGTTTCCCAAGCGGTCACCCATCTAAGTACTCATTAGGCTCGACGTTGCTTAACTTCGGTGATCGGACGAGAACCGGTGCTCTCTGCGTGATATGGCCGTAAGCAGACGAAATACCGCTAAGCATTTCGCCCGGCATGCTAACGATTCCGCCAGATCGCCGCCCTATTATTATTATTATTTTATGTTTGACTTTTGCTTTGCATTTGTACAAGTTGCATCCAAGTCTCACCCAGAGACCTCAAGAGACAACAAGTTAGAAGTTTATGTAGGTGTTATGCCTAGGGTACCATATAT
>NC_068989.1:47353220-47355798 GCF_001194135.2 Octopus bimaculoides | reverse complement strand
AGTAGTACTTGTTGAAAACATGCACCAGTGTATGTATTGTCAGTTGCGTTGTATTGCGTAATAGTGTATGAGTTCACTGTGTACATAATTACCCTTTTCTGAGTTGTATTATGATCATAATTCATATTATATGTACGTGTATGTATATGTATGTATATACATGTATGCATGTATGTGCATATATGTATATACATATATATGTATATCTGTGTGTGAATGTATGTATGTGTGTATGCGTGTGCGTGTGTATGTGTGTGTGCGTGTTTTTGCATACGTGGGTACGTTTGTAATTTACTAATATGAATATTTTGATTATCCTCTCAAACTTCCTGATAAGTTATATTATTTTCAAATTCAAATTTGATATGACATTTTACTCGTAGACTTTATCTTTTGTATAAAGTTCTGTTATTCAAATTATATTATTTATATTATTGAGGGTATATTTATATAAGCTCTTGTGCACGTTGGCTTCTACATACGCATATTTCTATCTATATGCAAATACAAATATATATACATGTGTGTGTGTGTGTGTGTATGTGCATGTTATATGAGTGTTTTGTATGCGCGCTTATATATGTATGTATAAGCTCCGTTTGCTCGAGTATAGATAGCTATGATTCTCTATCGGTTTACGTGTGTTTTGGTTTATATTGTGAATGTATGCGTAATGTGAGTTGGTGTGTCGTACGCACTTGTGTGTATGGATATATCTATTTGCCTATATATACTTTCTCTTTTACTGTTTTATTCTTTTGTTTGTTTCCGTTATTTGACTGAGGCTATGCTGGAGCACTGCGTTTTGTCGAAAAAATCGACCCCAGGACTTATTCTTTGTAAGACTAGTACTTATTCTATCAGTCCCTTTTGCTGAACCGCTAATGTAAACCGCCCAGCATCAGTTGTCAAGCGATGGTGGGGGGAAAACACAGACACCCAAACATATATACATACACATACACACACACACATATATAAATATATATACGTCGGGCTTCTTTCAGTTTCCGTCTACCAAATCTACTCAAAAGACTTTGGTCGCCTCGAGGCTATAGTAGAAGAAACGTGCCCAAGGTGCCACGCAGTGGGACTGAACCCGTCACTATGTGGTTGGTAAGCAAGCTACTTACCACACAGCCACTTCTGCGCCTATATACACATATACTTTCATCTTTTATATTTGTATAATTTATGGCTTGTTTATGTGACTTGTATATGTATGTATGTATGTATGTATGTATGTATGTATGTATGTATGTATGTATGTATGTATCTAAGTGCATATTGTCACTAAACGATACTGGTTGGATATTATTTGTCTGGAAAATGGCGAGTGTATTTCATTTTACTATCTATCCTTCTGACCACCTGGTAATGAATTTCTATTCCCTAGTTTGTTGATGTACTTATTAGCCTTTCTAATGTCTAGTTATGATTTGTATATTCACTCTCTCATCGTCACTGAGAGTCAAAATATATTCAACATGAGCCAAATCTGAACAAAACGGTCTTTTGCGCGATTTAATTGATTTGTTCATCAATCAAAAAAAAAAATGCGTCTGAAAAAGCGGTAGAGAAACTCAACCCATATATGTTCTAAATTTTAAAATAATAGTGCAGAGAAGAAGAGTGTTGAATTATTTGCGTCATAAGAAATGAAAATTTGCTTACTTTAAACATGTTATCTAATGTCCACTGCTTTCCGTTTATATTCCTTTCATGGCAGTTGAGTACGTTTTGTCTGTAATGCCCTGGCCAGTGGGGAGACTATTTGCTGTTGATGACATGCACCGCTAACATACTGTAATATATATTATCAGTAATGCTGTATTGCGTGATATATGTGTTTGTGTGTGTATGTGTTTGTGTGTGTATATAAAAAGAAAGAGAGAATGAAAGAGAGAGTGAGAGAGAGAGCCACGACGAATTATGAATATTACTCCTTGACAAAATCAGAAACGAAGTGATCCTACGGCGTGATCCTGCGACGAAAATCCTTATTGATATAAAAGTACGTTGGTTGAGCCATGTACACAGGATGGACAACAACAGATTCCCCAGACAAATACTTTATTTCAAACTATGAAAATGAAAATAAACCATGGAAGATCTCGAGTGAGATTTAAAGATATTGCAAAAAACATCATGAAATGGAAAGGAGTTGAACGTAATTAATGGTAAACTAAAGCGAGAAACCCACCAGTAATGGAGAAAGCTTATCAAGTCATGTCAAACTATAAACAGTCATAGCCGCGACGACTGAGAGTAGGTAGACACAAGGAGAAAAAAATACATCGATAGATTGTGAGATAGAAAGGTAAATGGAGAGATTAGTTGTTGGCACTCCGTCGCTTACGACGTCGAGGGTTCCAATTGATCTGATCAACGGAACAGCCTGCTCATGAAATTAACGTGCAAGTGGCTGAGCACTCCACAGACACGTGTACCCTTAACGTAGTTCTCGGGGATATTCAGCGTAACACAGAGTGTGACAAGGCTGACCCTTTGAATTACAGGTACAACAGAAACAGGAAGTAAGAGTGAGAGAAAGTTGTGGTGGAAGAGTATAGTAGGG
>NC_068989.1:47351275-47352049 GCF_001194135.2 Octopus bimaculoides | reverse complement strand
ATAATAATAATAATAATAATAATAATAATAATAATAATAATAATAATAATAATAATAATAATAAATAGCTGGACCCGTGAAAAATGCCATGAGAAATCTTTCTATATTATGACAGTTAAAGGCAGCGAGCTGGCAGAGTCGTTATCATGCCGGGCTTAATGCATAACAGTATTTCGTCTGTCTTTACGTTCTGATTTCAAATTCTGCCGAGGTCGACCTTGCTTTTTATCTTTTCAGGGACGATAAATTAAGTACCATGTGCGTACTGGGGTAGATCTAATCGACTGGCCCCCTTCCCCCACAAAATTTCAGAACTTGTGCCTATAGTAGAAAAGTGTATTGTGACAGTTACAGAATATAGTTATCGGTACAAAACCGATAACTATATAATTCAATCAAAATATCTCAGTTACGCAAGCGTAAACGGAATTACTATTTAGCCTTAAGTTACATTGTACATATTCAAAGAACCCTCTTGGTTTAGAGGTACGGAATTCTTTTATTCTTTTACTTGTTTCAGTAATTTGACAGTGGAACACCACACTTTAGTCGAAGAAATTGACTCCTGAACTTATTCCCTGTAAGCCTGGTGCTTATTCTATCAGTCCCTTCTGCTGAACAGCTAAGTTATAGGGACGCAAACACGCCAACATTGGTTGAAAAGTAATGTGAGGTGTGCCAAACAGACACAAACACTCATAAATATATATATACATGCATATATATATATATATATATATATATATATGCATGTATATATATATATATATATAT
>NC_068989.1:47350113-47350717 GCF_001194135.2 Octopus bimaculoides | reverse complement strand
TCGTATATATGTATATATATATATATGTGTGAATGTTTGTGTGTCTGTGTTTGTCCCCCCAACATCGCTTGATAACCGATGATGGTGTGTTTACGTCCCCGTAACTTAGCGGTTCGGCAAAAGAGACCGATAGAATAAGTACTAGGCTTCCAAATAATAAGTCCTGGGGTCGATCTGCTCGACTAAAAGGCGGTGCCCCAGCATGGCCACAGTCAAATTACTGAAACAAGTAAAAGAGTAAAGAGTATATATATATGTCGGGTTTAGAGGTGTTGGTGATGGTGGCTGGTGTGATTTTGTGGTTTGCTGGTATGCTGAGAGAGATCCAGCTCTGTTTCTCATATTTTCGAAGTACAGCTGCCTTTACTCTTGACTTATGTGTTCTCGATTCTGTTGATCTCTATCTCTTATTTTTAAAATACTCTTCTCTCTGGTCCTGGCTCATTTGATGTACCCTTTGCTGATTTCTTTCCCTCCTATGCCGTAGAGGTGGAGGCGCAATGGTTCAGTGGTTAGGGCAGCGGGATCACGGTCATAGGATCGCTGTTTCGATTCCCAGACTGAGCCTTGTGAGTGTTTACTGAGCGAAAACACCTAAAGCTCC
>NC_068989.1:47347564-47350102 GCF_001194135.2 Octopus bimaculoides | reverse complement strand
ACTCTGCTGTACTCTTTCACCACAATTTCTCTTACTCTTACTTCCTGTTTCTGTTGTGCCTGTAATTCAAAGGATCAGCCTTGTCACACTGTGTCACGCTGAATATCCCCGAGAACTACGTTAAGGGTACACTTGTCTGTGGAGTGCTCAGCCACTTGCACGTTAATTTCACGAGCAGGCTGTTCCGTTGATCGGATCAACTGGAACCCTCGACGTCTTAAGCGACGGAGTGCCAACAACAAAAATCCCGTAGAATACGCTCCCTATCCTCTTGGCTTATTTAGTTTCTTCTTCTGTCGCATCCTCGCACGATTTTGATTTCCTATTTCCTCTCGCTTGTTCCTCGCGCAACCGTTCTCGTGCTGCATCCCTCATACGATTATCGGGGGAATAGAAAGCATTGACAGAGAAGTATTTGTAACACTTACATCTGAATTTCTCAAGAATATGTCCACTAAGACTAGGCAAATTATGGTGCAGCATACAGATAGTGATCCTGGTTAGGCCTGCAGATACGAAACTCTGTTACTGTTAATTGCTCCGTGAAAGAAGACAGAAGAATGCGCACATGGCATTAAATGGAAGGTAACAAATGTATCAAGGAAAATCCTAGCATTCATGCTCATCCAAGATGTATAGACACGTTGGCCTATTATCTTATTACTAATTTTTCATTGACTTTATACAAAGTACGCCGCTGTTCATGGAATTAAAATTTACGAATTTACCCTTTTTCATAATTTTACAACTGCGTTTTCTAATTTTATCACAACTTTTGACCAGAACTGGCAACATAAAATTGTGTGAGACTACCTAAAGTTATTAAGTGTATAGAAGGCATGACAGTGAGGCACTGAATTTGTTAGTCACTTTGGCAATATTTAAAAAATCCATCTGTGTTCATATCACAGCCTAAAATGTTCATATATTATAATGGATCTGTATAGCGCTGTACAAGCTTGTTGGTACTAATGCGGAAGAAAGACTACTCAATATCAGGTGTATGCTATAGGAAGTCCATTTAATTCGGCCATTCAGCCACCATAAACCAGCCGAGTTAACCGATTATCTGCATGTTTATGCATGGGCCTATAGGAGGAGCGGTTACCCATGAGAGCAATTCTCCTCTCACGGCACCACCGCCGGTGTCAAGTTATATCATCTAATTTTCGATAATGCTTGGTACTAGTGTTGCCACAGACGTTGCATTGAGAACTCAGAGAGCCCGGAGAGACATCTCAAGGTGTCTTGCCCGATCGTCTACCAATTACGCCAATCAATCCTAGGATTAGTTCTGTTTTTTATCGATTGTGAAGGGATGGAAAACAAAGTTAATCAACCCAGAGAGCACATGGTCATGACAAAAGAACGCGAAGTGTACGACACAGCACTATAATAATTCTTCCAACTCTCATTTTCTCAAAAGCTAAGTAAATGGTTTCTGATTAAGGCACAAAATCAGCAGTTTTAAGGAAAAGGAAATGTTGATAGCATCAACTCAACTACTTGACAGTTATCCTACTTTATCGACCGCGGAAAGATGAAAGGCAAAAATGCTCTTTACGAGTTTTGAACCCAGAAGGTAAGGAACCAGAGGAATTAGTGCGAAGCATTTCCCCGACTCTCTAAAAAATTTCTTCTGCCAACTTGCCCCGCTCATACTACCAAAAATATTCGACCAAAAATCGATATCGTATCACTGGCTATTTTCACAGATAACTTATCACTTCTTTCAAACTGGACACCAACTCCAATAGAAATTAATAGTAGCAAGAGTGACTGTTGAAAAATATTAATTTCTTTTCCGTACAAAGATGTATATTATGTTTGATTTTGTCGGTGTCGTCATTGTATATATTGTTGTACTTATTTTACATTATTTTATTATATTTATTTTTTTTAGAATTATTTTTCTCATATTCCTTTTGCTTCTCGTTTGTTATTAAATATTGTCCATTTTCAATGATTGCAAACTCATTTCAATGTTCGCCTCGAAACGTATCTATCTCTCCACCAATGATAACGTATATATCTTTGTATTAAATGCATCTATCTCTCTACCCCTTCATAACGTTTGTTCCACTAAGGATTGTCTGTGTTAGAGGTGTAATTATATCGCTTCAAGGCGTTTTGGCATTTTCCCCATTCAATTCAACGAGAATATACTACAAGCACTGAGATACATAGACACACTTACGCATTCAAACACACACGCTATACATGTTCACAAGCAGACACACTCACAGGCACACCACGCATACACACGAACCGATCGAGACAGGATGTAGCTAATATTCATCAAATCAGTGATTAGTTTTTCATTGAATTCAGCTGTGATCGGTGACAGTCTACATCGATTTAGACACAAAACTCGTACACAAATAGTAAATTAGAGACATGAAAATAATGATTACTACTTTTATCAGTGAAGTCCTTTTCAATAAGCTCCTGCTCTTCGTTGGCTACGATGTTGAAAGACGAGTGTGTGTGTGTGTGTGTGTGTGTGTGTGTGTGTGTGTGTGTGTGTGTGTGTGTGTG
>NC_068989.1:47338149-47347282 GCF_001194135.2 Octopus bimaculoides | reverse complement strand
ATATATATATATATATATATATATATCCGTATAATTATCTGCATATCTGCATGTCTACATACATATATGTGTGTATGTGTGTGTGCGTGTGTGGATGTGGATGTGGATGTCTGCGTCTCTTTCCATATATGTATATCTATACACACACATACACACACATACGTACGTACATACATATATACATTCATACATACATTCATACATACATTTATACATACATACATACATACCTACATACATACATACATACATACATACATACATACATACATACTTATGTATTTCTGTATATATTTATGACATGTAAGTGTGATTGCTGAACACATTCTAGAGAGTCAATGTGAGTTTAGACTAAACAGAAGCACCAACTACGTCTTTTTTTTTATTCTCAGTCAAGGAAAATGTTGAGAACAAGACAAGGGAGTGCATATAGATCTGAAGAAAGTATTTTACTATGTGATAAGGACGGGTCTGTGGAAAATTATGAAGCATCTGAATTGTTTCCACTGGAGACGACATTGTCCACCAGTTACATTAGGTTCAGAAATGCCGATCAGAAACAACAACCAAAATTCAAACATCTTACAAATACAAAACGGCGAAGGATTGACTCCTCACGCATAGTCTTTTTATCGTTTCCATTACCATTGGCTCCTAAGGCTCAGAGAATTCTGCGTTGACTCAGTTTGTCTGATAGTAATTTATTCGGTCTGAAGTGACTATAGGTGCACACTAAGGCACTGCTGCAACACATCCAAGGCCTACTTTTTCCGCCGATGCTACATTTATTGATCATTCAGTGTTATTCCTGTAGTATTATACCTACATTTGCATACGCTAACTTTTTGAACTAGCAATCAGTTTGAAGAATACGAGGTTCTCGACCAACCCAGAGTTTAGGAAGGCTGCCACCGGCTTTGCATTATCTTTGCGAAACAGTCCACCAGTTCAGTTACCAGGAGTACCCCATCTTATAAGATACCAAAATTGATAAAGTGTCAGAGAACAGATGCGCACAAGGAAACAGTGTCTTCAACAAAAATTTCTGGAGCAGTAAGCATTCTGAAAAACGAAACAGAAAAGAACGTGTACAGAATAGTTGTACTGATCACCCATACGCACGGCTCCTAATCATGGTAACCTGCCCTTGCAATCCAAGACTTCTTGAGCCTTTCCATCTGCGTTACCTCTGCTGTATCTTTCACATCAATTGAAGTAACACTGAAGTCCTCAAGCAGACAAGTCAACAGGGTCGAGATCATGCATCTCAGGTCACAGCTGCACGGGACAAGACACTTTCCCAGGATGAATTACCATCGCCCACCAAAAACAAGTCAGTGACAAATTTGTCTCTGGCCATCATATGAAAGGAGCGTAAAAGAAATTATACGATGCATTTTTGAGAAACACAGTGGAATCTGGCATATTACCACCGGCATTGGTCTACCGTATAGTCTTGACTTTTTACTCATTTGAAGCTGCACGTTGGGCAGCTGTTGTGTTAAAAAATATTATTCAAACTGAGACATACGACCGTGAACAAACCATCTCTTTGTAGTCGTTGCAGCCGAGGCTGTTTATCCTGTATCGATGTAGTCAATTACATGCAAACTGGCAGTCAACGTGGGTAATCCTCATAATGAATTTCTTTCGAGAAGGCAAGTTTTCATGACGATGATGATGATGTACGAGGAGGTGCTGAAAGGCTCCTGGCTTTGATTAAAAAAACATACAGGAGGATTAGCTAATTATGATTTTATCTAACATATTCCTCTCTCAGATTCAAACACTTAACGCAGCTGTCCTTCAGTTTTTTCGAAGCATTGTAAAAGCACTCAGAAGTTTGGGCCTCCAACCAGGCCTTTCACGAAACCCTTAAAGCCAGGAACTTTCCAGCACTCCCTCGTATGTATATAAAAACTTACTATATACCAACATAAATGAGTATGTACACAAGAATGTTTGTAATAAGTAATGCATGTACATATAAACAGGTGCTTTTATTTATGCATTCATTTATATCTACCAATATATCCGTACACAAAACCATATGCATATAAATAAGTATGTTTGTGCTTGTGTTTTGTATCTGTCTAGATGAATGTATATGCGTGTTTTGTATTTGTCTAGATGAATGTATGTTTGTGTATATATGTAACTATCTATGTATATTGCATGAATATGTTTACTGGAATATATTAATATGGAAACAAGTTTTTAATGTGCAATAAAATCACGTGACAGATATTTTGTGACAAAAGAATATAGTATCCATTTACATATACTCTAAACATTCAGCTCACTACGGGCTCATAACTCTCTATTTTTGGTAATTAGGACATAGTAATATTCATTGTTACTCAGCGACTTTAACAGCTTATATAATTACAATTTTTATAAAAGCTGTATCGATACCTGGTTCTTTATATGCAAATAAGAAAATGGGATGCTTTCAATACACACACACACACACACATACACATACTCTCATTTACACTTACATATATATACTGCTCCAAAAGAGCTAGATATAATATATCTTCTTTTGGAATAGTGGTTCTCGAACCAGATGAAAACTATAAAGAATCACTAGCCTATAAATATTAAGTAGATAGAACACTTTCCGAGAGAAAAATTCGAAGGAACACTTCACGTTTCCTCTACACACACACACACACACACACACACACACACACATATATATGTGTGTGTGTTTATATATATATATAAACGTGTGTGTATGTGTGTGTGCGCGTGTGTGTGCGTGTGTGTGTGTGTGTGTGTGTATGTGTGTGTGTGTGTTTGTCTGTCTGTGTGCGTGTGCATAATTCAAGTGGAACAGGAAGCTTTGATCAAAAGCCAGAAATGTGACAAAGACGGAGTGCTAACCAAGACCTGACTTCTACCTTACAAGAGTTTGTAGTAAATTATTTTCACAAACCAAAAGTGGTCTTATATATTGTAATCTTTTATTTTCTACGGGATGGAGTTTAAAATTGTTGTATTGGTGCCTTTATCAATGAGATTGGGTACCGTAAATGAAAGCAACTACCTTTAGTCGGAGATTGAAACTGCAATACAGTTTCCTCTATACAGAAACTCACGTTTTCACTCCACACTCCCCACTGAAATCTTTTACTGAATTTTAATTCCATTTCTATAAATGAATGATCTGTCAGTCCACTTCAGCACATCTATAAGCCAGATTTAGGATATATAGGTAAACATTTCAACTAACGTCTAAATCTACTCAGCAAAAGTGCCGTCTAAACGAAATAAATCAAATTATTTATAAGTGCAGACTATAATACATTTGATATATCGTAATAGCCAGAAGGAAGAAAGTTTGTCTTGAATATTAAATTGGACTACTGATGAAATACGACTATATCTGATTAAGACACGCTACCTTGATACCGTTAACGTTTTCAATTAATTCTAATATAAACAATGATTATTACTGAAGTATCCGGTTAATACCAGACCCAGACATACGTCATCCAGAAGAGAAAACGTTAGGAGAACTTTAAAAATATGTTTGGTTTAAAGAAGATAAGTAACTAGATTAGGATAGA
Source organism: Octopus bimaculoides (assembly GCF_001194135.2). Taxonomy (NCBI): domain Eukaryota; kingdom Metazoa; phylum Mollusca; class Cephalopoda; order Octopoda; family Octopodidae; genus Octopus; species Octopus bimaculoides. Next base: position 47,343,707 of record NC_068989.1, on the reverse strand, counting down.
GCTGAAAATATATAAAATTTATTTTCCTGATATGGTAAAATTAATCTGAAACGAAATAGGCAATCGCTATAAAACCATCCTTGATTAGAAAATGGATTTAACTAGTTTAAATTAAGGAAATATAATGTGAAGGATCGGAATATGTGAACAGCTAAATTAATCACATGCCCAAAGAGGTACTGAAATTGAAAGCATTCAGTGGTTTGATAGACTAGGACGGAAATGCCTTCACAACAGGAGGAGTAATTCATCTACTGCTGTGTTGGCACTCCGTCGTTTACGACACCGAGGGTTCCAGTTGATCCGATCAACAGAACAGCCTGCTCGTGAAATTAACGTGCAAGTGGCTGAGCACTCCACAGACACGTATACGCTTAACGTAGTTCTCGGGGATATTCAGCGTGACAAGGATGACCCTTTGAATTACAGGCACAACAGAAACAGGAAGTAAGAATGAGAGAAAGTTGTGGTGGAAGAGTACAGCACTGTTCGCCACCACCCCCTGCCGGAGCCTCGTGGAGCTTTAGGTGTTTTCGCTCAATAAACACTCAACGTCCGGTCTGGGAATCGAAACCGCGATCCTATGAGCGCGAGTTCGCTGCTCTAACCACTGGGCCATTGCGCCTCCACCATCTAATGCTGTAACAATAGCAATAAATGTCGCATAAGCATAGAAGACATAATAAGCGGTAAGATGTGATTTATGAGTTTCTTTATAATTTAACTAACTATTTCTAAGGGACATAATGATCCCTTCTACTATAGGCAGAAGGCCTGAAATTTGGGGGAAGGGATTCAATCACTACATCGACTCCAGTGTATAATAATGGCCGTTTAATAGATTTAATGACACAGAAGGAATTCACTTTAATGTATAGATGCATTATCGCAGTTTAAATATAAAAGACAAAACATCTATATGTCTGTAAAGAAATCTATAAATTCTTTCAATGTCTGTAAAGAAATCTATAAATTCTTCCTCTGTCAATGTTATCTGTAAAACTAATGCTTTAGAATATTGTTAATGTTCGTTGCATGATTTTAGTGTTTAAGTACAAATAAATTTAACAACGGGAATATTGAAATGGAGATGGTTACCCTTTTTCCTGCTCAGTGATTCCATTCATTAGACGTCATCCTCAAAAAAAAAAGTTTATAACTTGATTAACGTATCAGTGTCTAGTAAGGCTTATGATATCTTGAAGTATCTTTATATAATCTAAAATGTGTCATGAGTAAGATTTTAAACTGCAGTCTTGAAGAGTTTGGAAGCATCTCTTAACTACTATTATTCTTAGGTGTACACTGATTTGTAGTATTAGCACCACCAGCCTTCAAACCCAGGCTACATCTGCTCCGATAATCGGCAGTGACTTGGTCAACTAATCTTCTACAACGGTAGGTAATCAATGACAAGATGGGGTGCAACGCATCATACTATCTCAAAGAGTGTATGCATATGATGGGGAATCTCAAGTGAACTTTTACTTCCATCGAAACTCCGAACATAAACTCTGCACCTCAACAACGAACAACGACTACAGCTACGGCATCCGAACTATCCAACATGCTTGCTCTCCCAGTGGGGCATTAGACAAATGTACAAGGTGTTGTTTTGAGCCGGAGGCAGAAGCGTCAGTGTGTCTGCTAGAACGTTGGGTCTGACCATTGGATGTGTTCATCATTTGTAAAAGATGTAATGAATCCTTTGGTCGGAGCCGGTTCAACACAGCCCCTATGAATACCGCCGCAAATATCATTACATAATTTAAGATGGTTAGTATCGATAGTTCTGTTAGAAATGGAAATGTGATTGCAAAAATGTGTTTGTCCATGATGACTGTTTCCAGAATTGTGGTCATACAAGAAGACAGACACATTCAGATCATCAAATTCGTTGTGGACATGTATGCGAAGATTCCGTCTGAGCGATTGTGTTAGGTCAGTCAAAGCCAGAGCGAACTAAGAATGGGTGATAATATGTACTTCAAATGTATTAAGGTAACGAATTGGATGAATCTTTCCCCCACAGGAACAAAAATGCTAAGCGGCGTTTGGTCCGTCTTTAATTTCTAAGTTCAAATTCCGCCGAGGACAACTCTGCCTTTGTCTCTTTCAGGGTCGATAAAATAAATATCAGTTGAACACTGGGGTCGATGTAACAGATTTAGGCCTTCCTCGAAACTTCTGGCCTTGTGCCAAAATTTCAAACCAATATTTATTTCAAATGTAAGGTGGCAGAACCGTTAGCCCATCGGGCAAAATGCTTAGAGGCATTTCGACCGCCTTTATGTTGGATTCAAATTCCGCCGAGGTAGACTTTGCTTCCCACCTTTCGGGGTCGATAAAATAAGTACCAGTTGAGAACTGGGATCAGTGTAATCTACTTACCCCTCTCCCCATAGTTACTGGTCTTGTGCCAACATTTAAAAGCAATTCTTATTTCAAATATGTTGAGAGGTAACAGTTCAAAAGCAGACCAATATCAGAATGTTTCAGATATTTTCATTCGAGGGTGCTAATAACGTAGTAGGGGTCAAACTCCTGTTTTTGTAAGATATCAGGCAACGTTTACATACCATTTCAAAGGGTGCAGTTTCTGACACCGCAAATAATCATGTTTTGGGGTCAAACAACAGACTAAATGTTGTTTTTTGTCTTCTCAAAAGCCGTTACCAAAAAAAAAAAACACTTTTCTGTTCAAATTGCTTTTGTTTTATGCATCGAATATAAGTTTTGCACCGGAAGTACACGTAAAATAAGACATTATGGTATTAGTTTCTGAAGTCAAACAATTAAAATTATCAATAAACCTGTCCTAATGTATTCACTCATTATAGAAACTGGAAAAAAATCATATCGTGTGTTCCAATCTGAGACCGGGCAGGGCGTTGTGTTTTTGAGAAAAACACTTCATTTTACACTGTTCCTTTTGATCGATGAAGAATGTTGGCCTGCTTGCCTAACCAGCGGAATGGCGTCATTCGAAGGCTAAAAAGATGCAAAGCGTATTGTGACCATCGATGTGTAACATCTAATAGTCTCTTCGGTCAAAAAGAGACACATAAAAGGTTTCTATATTTTAATAAAAGAAAAAGCAAAAAGAAATGTTAGGTTAGTGTAAAAAGTAAATAAAATGACTCTCTTTTGTGGTTTCCAGGCTTTTGAAGAACAATTGCGATATTCAATAGTCTTTCAGCTGGGTCTTCGCAGGTGTATTTTAGGGCTAATATTCTAAAACTATATAATTTAATACATCACTCATTTTTTTAAAGACGTACATATGTGGTATATCTTTAACTCAAACGGTAGACATCATCAACTAATGTTTCATTAGAGAACAAAGGACATCGTCAATTGATCATCAATGGATGTACATTTGTAAAACAGCGAATATTATATGAATTTATGCTCTCGCCGGATGCAAAGGAAAGCGAATTTTTTACGGCACGTTTTGATAATGAAACTGTAAATTTTCCTTTGCGTGAGACTAACAATCTTAATAGTTTTTGTACTCATATAAAGTGAAAAAAAAACTATAAAATTTACCCGTAAGAAAAAGAGGGATTTTTTTTGCCCGTTTGGCACGCACATTCATTTAAACCATTCCCACTGTCTACTGGTTAATCATATATCCGCTCCAACATGGCTGAACTGGGGGTAAACATCGACAAGTTCGACACAAATCTAAGTACCTTACTACCAAAACTCTCTTCGCAAAAAGGCATCAATATCATTAACTATTATTACCAGGCCATTTACCAAAGGAAAAAAGACATTTTATTGTTTAGAATATCTCGATTGACGTTGTTAACTCTTTGCCTGATCAAAACATTTTCATAAGTTTGTCCTAAACGTCCGGACTTTTTTCGGACTTTTTGTCAACAATTCCACCATTCGTTCTGAGTAATATGTATCTTTCCTTTAAGGGGGCGAGCTGGCAAAATTGTTTGCACAGTGGGCGAAATGCTTAGAGGTATTTTGTCTATCTCTATGTTCTGAATTCAAATTCAGCAAAAGGTCGACTTTGCCTTTCATCCTTTTAGGGTCGATAAAATAAGTATTTGTTAAGCAAAGGTGCATATTTGATCAACTTATCTCCTGCACCCGAAATTGCGGGCCCTGTGCCAATATTTGAAACCAAAGTTGGCGAGACGGCAAAGTTGTTAACACACCGGGCGAAATGCTTAGTGTCATTTCGTCCGTGTTTACGTTCTGAGTTCAAATTCTGCCGAGATCGATTTGCCTTTCATCCTTTTGGGGTCGATAAAATAAGTATTTGTTAAGCAAAGGGGAAGATTTGATCAACATATCTCCAGCCACAAAGTTGCTGGCCTTGTGCAAAATTTGAACTCAAGGTAAAGCTATCTTTTCAAAAGTCCAAATTATCCTGTAGGGAATGTGCATCAGAGAAATATACCCTGTGTATTATATGTGATATGGTGGTGGGCACTCTGTCACTTACGACGTCAAGACTTCCAGTTGATCCGATCAACGGAATAGCCTGCTCGTGAAATTAACGTGCAAGTGGCCGAGCATTCCACAGACACGTGTACTCTTAACGTAGTTCTCGGGGATATTCAGCGTGACACAATGTGACAAGGCTGATCCTTTGAATTACAGGCACAACAGAAACAGGAAGTAAGAGTGAGAGAAGGTTGTGGTGAATGAATACAGCAGGGTTCACCACCCTCCTCTGCCAGAGCCTCATGGAGCTTTAGGTGTTTTCGCTCAATAAACACTCACAACGCCCGGTCTGGGAATCGAAACTGCGATCCTATGACCGCGAGACCGCTGCCCTAACCACTGGCCCATTGCGCCTCGACAGAGACCTGATAGAACAGATCTATAACGAAAGATTTTTCAGCCTTTGTTTTTTTTTTCAGCCTATAATTCCTTCAGTAATTCACTACACTACGTTTTCTTCGTCTCGTAAGATATTAAGTTTTAATTTCTAAGGACATTTTGAACAAGTAATGCCTTCTTGTAGCACTAGCATGCCAATGATTATTTTTTCCACAAATTATCTATTAGTATCTGACCTGAAAGACCTCTACGAGATACTACTGAAATTGTACTCGTCAACGCACAGAATCTATCCCAGCCCATCGTATTGCACATCATCAGTAGAATGTGAGAGTTAACTTTTCCACCCACTAATAACGTGGGCCAGCTGACAGAGTGCAGTGAACGCCTGGCAACCATCCAAATGCAAATAAAATATATAATCAATAATAATTGTAACGATAATAATGAAGTTGATGAAGGGCGGGCTTAAGGCAGATTGCTACAGCATCACCACAACCGCCACCACTACCACTACTACTACTACTTCTACTACTGTAACAATTGTTGTTTCAAATACCTCTACTGTTGCTGCTACTACTTCTACTAGCACCAGCACCACCACCACCACCACCAGCACCAGCACCACCACCACCACCACCACTATCACTTTTGTTGCTGGAGAAGAGAAGGAAAACAAGACAGAAGCAAGAAATAGAAGCTTTAGGTGGAGTTGAAGAAAAAAAATAGGAAAATAAAGAAGAAGAAGAAGA
>NC_068989.1:47331426-47337081 GCF_001194135.2 Octopus bimaculoides | reverse complement strand
GATCGCAGTTTCGATTCCCAGACCGGGTGTTGTGAGTGTTTACTGAGCGAAAACACCTAAAGCTCCACGAGGCTCCGGCAGGGTATGGTGGCGAACCCTGCTGTACTGTTTCACCACAACTTTCTTTCACTCATACTTCTTGTTTCTGTTGTGCCTGTAATTCAAAGGGTCAGCCTTGTCACACTGTGTCACGCTAAATATCCTTGAGAACTACGTTAAGCGTACACATGTCTGTGGAGTGCTCAGCCACTTGCACGTTAATTTCACGAGCAGGCTATTCCGTTGATCGGATCAACTGGAAGTCTTGACGTCGTAAGCGACGGAGTGCCAACAACAATATTAATGTGTGCTTTTGTGTTTGCTTGTGTGCCCCACCACTTCACAGTCGTGTTGGTTGCTTACGTCGCGATAATCTAGCGGTTGAGCAAAAAGAAACTGTTAAATAGATATCAAACTGAAAAATAAGTACCGCGGTCGAGTTGTTAGACTAAACACTTCAAGATGGTTCCACGGCATGACCACAGTCCAATGACTGAAACAAGTAAAAAAATAAAAGATATTACGAAACTACATCCAGTTAACCGCAATCCACAAGTTTTGTGTCAATTAATACAAATATAATAAATTATACTGTTGCAAAGTATTGTTAAGGTGAAAGAATGAGCTCAAGCGGTAAAATGTCGGACGAAATTCCTTTTGTATTTTATTCTGTATTTCTAACGCATTTGGGGTTTAAATGTCCCAGAGCTTGATTTAGTCTAGTATATTACGATATTGATAAAAGAGATACCACCATCCAGTTAATGTATGGTTATATGTCAGTATAATAAAACTGTTTTATGCGTGTCCATAAGGCAGCGAGATGGCACGCGGGGCAAAATGCTTTGCAGCATCACGTACGTCTTCACGTTCGCAGTTCGAATTCCGCCGAGGTCGACTGTGCCTTTTTTCCTTTCAGGGTCAATAAAGTAAGTACCAATTGCGTACTGGGGTCGATGTATTTACCCTAACCCTAACCCTAGCCCCTGCCCCGACATAATGCCAAACTTTCTGCGTATGGCAGTGAAAGACCTTCTACAGGCGTGGCTGTGTGGTAAGAAGCTTGCTTCCCAATCACATGGTCCTGGGTTCCGGCCCACTTCATGGCACGTTGGGCAACTGTCTTCTACTATAGCACCGGGCCGACTTATGAGTGGATCTGGTAGATGGAAACTGAAAGAAACCCATCATATGTATATATGTTTGTGTGTGTGTGTGTGTGTGTGTGTGTGTGTCGTTTTTTGTCCCCACACCTTCGCTTGACAACCGATGTTGGTGTGTTTACGTCCCCGTAGCTTAACGGTTCAAGAAAACAGACCGATAGAATAGGTTCTAGAGTCGATTCCTTCGACTACAGACGGTGCTCGAGCATGGCCGCAGTCAGATAACTGAGACAAATAAAAGAATCAAAAGAGGTTTTATACATTTTGTACAAAACCCAGACCTATGTTGATCTTATTTCACTAGTTCGGCGTCAACACAGTATTTTCTAAGGTCTACGTCGATTGGTGTTGAGTTTCTATTTATCGTCCGATGTACGTACATTGAGCTGGGAAAGATGTTTCTCATTTTAGATATGTTTATAGTTATAGAACACCAGACGTTGCCCCACACAGCAAGTCTCTGCTCTCTAATCCATCAACATTGTCTAAGGTAATACTGTAGACCGATAAAACTTGGCACGAGGGTTATCGCAGGCGAGATCATAACATAAACATCACAGTCTATCTCTCCTGATATTCTGATACTTGTGATCATCCATTACTTCAAAATACATTCTCGGACCTAGTAACTCAGGTAACGATGATATTTATACGCGAATATTATACCGTAGTATAGTAGTAGTAGTAGTAACTGTAGTTGAAACAGCGGATGTGCTCTGAGCAGATGGGTTCTGATTTAGGTACAGAATTTAACAGGGTTCGGGAGTTGTAGAGTGGTTCAGGCTACTACTTGTAATAATTCTGTTTCAACACTGAAGTTAAGTACAAGTTCAGGGCAGTCAGCTGACACTCTCGAACGAATAAGAATTCGTAATGTATACCATATATATACCATGAATATTTCGTTTACTTCTACATAGTCGCGACAAGACATAGAAACTCTCACGGCCCTCTCAACACTTGTTCAAGCAAACATCCAAGATGTGCCAATTGGAGACAAAGCGAAAAAGAAAGAGAGAGAGAGGGGGGAGTGAGAGAGCAGTGTAGGCATTCATCTGGTACTCATTTTCAGTTGTGTAGGCTGGAGCAACGTGAAATGAAGTGCCTTGCTCAAGGATGCAATGTACATGCCGCTAATGGAATTGAACTCTTGATCTTGTGTTCATGAGTCGAACACGAGTAACTTCCTGGCAACGTGCCTTCACACTAATGTCATGAATGGTGACGATAAATGCCCATAATAATTGAATCTAAAACCTAAAGATACGATGCTAAACGCAATATTGCACTTAATCTTATATTTTATTTAATACCTTTATAAATTTGCTCCTTTAGATAGTAATGCTTTCTTTTTATTTATTTAATTTTTGTTTTCCACATTGAAACAAAATCCCAATTCTTAGCTGAATGAATCAAATGTTTAAAGTAATTGTTTTCGTTCCTGAAAGAATTAATGCCATGCCGTTAGAAGGATTTAAATCAGACGAAGAACGAAATTAAATGCTGCAGGTATTTATTCAGGCACACGACCTTTGTATTAATTGTCGTTAGCATTGGCACACCGCCGGCAATCTTACAGGAAGGAGTTAGTCGAACTGAAGTCTTATTTTATCAAACCCGCAATGATAAAAGGCAAATTTGGTTGGCTCAGCGTAATTTCAACGTAATTTCAAACGTAAAGATCTGGAAGAAATGACGCATGCAATCTTTTCTAACGCTCTAACAATACCGCTAAACTGTTGTCTTAATTATCGCTACATCCATCTTCTTCTCCACTGCTATTCGGGGAACAGTCGTGGAGGTAGACGCCTCAAGCATCTTCTCCATAAGATCATATTAAGAAGTAGCAGTCATTAAGCTTCTCGGTTGAATTCCCAAGCGTGACCAACTGACCTAGGAGTAAATAGTCCTAATCACTGGTAATAATCATTTCTACGATAGACACAAGGCCTGGAATTTGTGGGGAAGGGGACAGACGATCGCATCGATCCCAGTACTTGACTGGTACTTAATTCGTCGAGCCCGAAAGGATGAAAGGCAAAGTCAACCATGGTGAAATTTGAACTCAGAACGTAAAGATGGACGAAATGCCGGTAGGACATTTCTTCCACTGCTCCGAGATTCATTTGTGTATTAATCCAGAAACGAGGAAAGGCAAAGTAGGGTTTGGCGATGTGTTTACGAACAGTGAAGAAAAAAAAAGGTGAAAAAACAAAAAAAAAAGGAAACGCTTTGTTGTGATTGAAACGCTAAAAGCATCAGAATGGCGTTGTAATAAAGCAGCGAGCTTGGCAGTAAATTAGCACGCCGGGTGAAATGCTTAGCGGTATTTCGTCTGTCTTTATGTTCTGAGTTCAACTTCCGCCGAGGTCGACTTTACCATTTATTCTTCAAGGGTCGATAAATTAAGTGACAGTTGCGTACGGGGGTCGATCTAATCGACTGGCCCCCACTTCCCAAAAATTCCGTGCCTTGTGCCGAGAGTAGAAAAGAATAGTGTTGTAATGCAAAATTCGATACACGATGACCTAGGGAGACAAAGAACAGCGTATTAACACTGACAAGACCAGCTGAAAGTGAACAAAATCTGAGACCTCAAATATAGGTAAAGTTAAGTAAAGTTACCTTTTCGGGACATACCGACACATAGGGGCCAGTTTGCCGGTTTCCAGGTTTCCATGGCTTATATATTGCCCACCTGGTCGGGACGCCGGTCCGTCGCAAGATAATTCATTCTCACCAGCTGAGTGCACAGGAGCAACGGGAAATGAAACGCTTTGTTCAAGAACACAAGATGTCGCCCAGTCCAGGAATCGAAACCACAGTCTTACGATCATGAGTCCAACGCCATAACTACTAAGCCACCCGCGTCCACATATAAGATATAGACATACACAGATGCGTATATACATACATAGACACATATACACATATTCATGCAAACAGACATACATGCATATATACATACATACATACATACATACATACGTACATACATACATACGTACATACAGACAGACAGACAGACAGACTGGCAGGCATACAGACAGGCAAACAGATAGATAGATAGATAGATAGATAGATAGATAGATAGATAGATAGATGAAGAGAACAGTGTCAAACTGGGTCAGTTAGGAGGTGTGAGAAAAACAAGTAATTAGTGGGAGAGGAAGAGTGTATCAAGAGAAATAGAGAGAGAGAGAGAGAATAGAACAGTTAATTACCTTCCTTCATATTACATAAGATATCTGGGAAATCGTTTAAGCAGTAAATAAATTCAGTAAACACGACCTCATATAAAAGTTCAGCCCAACTTGCTTTTTGCACAAGCACGTGCGCTTCTGAGTGTGTGCTTCCGATAACATCAGTAGAAAATGTTTACATATATATATATATATATATATAGATATATACGTATACATACATACATACATCATATATATATAAATATATATATATATATATATATGTGTGTGTGTGTGTGTGTGAGTGTGTGTGTGCGTGTGTGTGTGTGTTTGTGTGTGTGTATGTATGTATGTTTGCATGTGTATACATACATATAGATAGATAGATTGATAGATAGATAGATATGCAAACACACACACACACGTACATATATAAATATTGTTTTGTGCTTTTATTCTTTTACATGTTTCAGTCATTTGACTGCAGCCATGCTGGAGCACCTCCTTAAAGGGTTTTTGTAGAAGAAATTGACCCGTGGACATATTCTTTGTATGCCTAGTGCCTAATCTATTGCTCATTTTACTGAACTGCTATGTTACAGGGACATAAATATATCAACATTAATTGTCAAGCGATGGTGGGGGGACAAACACAGACACAACACACACACACACACACACACACACACACACACACACACACACACACACACATATGTACGATGGGATTCTTTGAATTTCCGTCTACCATATCCATTCACAAGGTTTTGGTCGGCTCGAGGCTGTAGTAGAAGACACTTGCCGAAGATACCACGCAGTGAGACTGAACCCGGAACTATGTGGTTGAGAAGCAAGCTTCTTACAAGACTGCCACGCCTGCGTCTGTGTATGGTGTTATCGCAAAACTCCCATTAAACACCCTTAATTCTTGATTTCCCTTCTATTCTGTGTCAATCGGACTTTCTTTATGTGAATACATATGTGCATTTAATATTTTTTTTGTATATCGACTTGCCTTAGCTGTTCGTTCTTAAATTTTTACTGCTGTACCCGGTCAAGTTCATATCTCTTGAGCACTACCAAATGTATTCTATACAGAGAACACCTGTCTCGAATATCTATCTATCTATCTATCTATCTATCTATATATCTATCTATCTATCTATCTATCTATCTCTCTCTCTCTCTCTCTATATATATATATATATATATATATATATATACACATATATATATTTATATATATATATATATATATACTTGCATCC
>NC_068989.1:47324976-47331035 GCF_001194135.2 Octopus bimaculoides | reverse complement strand
AAGAAAGGTACAACAATACATCCAGACAGACGATACGAAGAAAACAAGGACGGGTCATTCGGAGTTTTCTTTCTTTAGTCGAGTTCCAGATTATTTTTGCAATTTCGGCTGGTTATACTCGAGATTGCTCCAATCTGGCCAGCCCCAAGGAAAAACTAACTTAAGAGCATTAGATTCCTTGACAGAAAGCAGCGAATGTATACGAAAACAATGCTCTAATGCTCTTAGCTTAATTTGTTCTTGGGGCTGGCCAGATTGGAGTAATCTCGAGTATAACCAGCCAAAATTGCAAAGATAATCTGGAACTCGACTGAGAAAAGAAAACTCCGAATGACTTGTCCTTGTTTTCTTCGTATCGTCTAACTGGATGTATTGTTGTCCCTTGTTTGCATCACGTAACTCTCTGGATGTTTTGCGTTCTTGTCCCATTTTGTATTTGATATGTATATATATACATGTGTGTATATATATATATATATATGTGTGTAAGTATATATTTATGTGCGTGAGTCTTTGTATCTCTATTTGCACTGCACACCATTAGTGCTTGACAACAGCTGTTGGTATGTTTACGTCTCCGTAAATTAGGAGTTTGGCAAAACAGCGTCATAGGATAAGTGCTAGGTTTACAAAGAATGAATCCTTGGGCTGATTTCTACGACTAAAATCCCTTTAATGCAGTGCTCCAGCATGGCTGCAGTCATATGACACACACACACACACACACACATATATATATATACAGTTCCAACTATAACTCTAGCATTGAGGACACTGTAGACATGAAGCTTAACCGAGATCATTTCCATTATGTAATCCAAAACTTTGATAACGACCTATATTACCCGTATAGAAAACTTAATAACTCTCTCCATTACATTTGCACAACGACTTGGATGAATGCAGATAACACTTAGTCGCTGATGTCTGTTTATCGCTTTCGTTAAGCTTTGAAGGATTATGCTTTTACTTAAGTACATTAATTCTCGTTTATTGCTCTCTTAACACTATTATACTTACCTCTAATATCGGTTTCATTGATTTGCACAAGGCCAGCAATTACGGCGGAAGCTGGGGGGGGGGGCTTGGTAAGTCGATTAGATCTTCCCCAGTGTTCTCGTGGTATTTTGTTCTACTGGCATTAGCAAAGTATCATATTTTATCGCAAAATATAAACACCTTTTGAATGCTTCCACCACAGATATATATATCGGGTCATCTCATAAATAATGCGATTTTGTTTCAATAGCATGAACTAAAGATCGGAAGGAGACGGGATAAACTTCCTGCATCAACTTGCTATAAATCAGGTAGTAATTTTCTCTTTTCCTTATTCTTAGTTCAAGTTTTCAAGAGTACAGTTCGATTTTAATGGTTATCTTTTTCAAAGCTATAATGGAAATGACAAATGAACATATTCGGCATATTTTACTTTATGCGCTCAACAAAGGGAACGACGCAACGGAGAGCGGGGACAATAAGCGTAAACTAGTGTCAACGGTGGTTCCATACATTCGAGCCGGAAACTACAGCCTGGATGACGAGCCAAGTCCTGAAAGATCTGTAGAGCTTGAACAAAATCCCATCGTAACTGTTGGTGAACTAGCAGAGAAGCTTGGATTTGATCATTCAACTATTCATCGACACCTGCGTGAACATCGGAAAAGTCAGCAAATTGAGTCAATGGGTTCATCACAAATTTTTCGAGTCTAATCACGCATAGAGTGTGAATGTGTGCTCTTCTTCGCGAATAAACCTTTTTTTGGACCGAATAGTGACTGTTGTCAAGCGCCGAAGATAGTGGGTAGGGAAGGGAGAAACATCGGCATCTCAGGCTAAAGAAAGTTTTCACCTACGTAAAGTGTTGTTATCTGTTTGATGGGATATGAAAGGTTTAGTCAATTTTGAACTTTTAAACCCAAACTAAACTATAACAAGGGTCATCTAGTGTGAGCAGCTTGAGCGGCTTAACGCTACAAGAAAAACGACCAGCTTTGGTTTCAAGACGAAAGGTATACTTCCGTAAGGATAATGCTCGGCCACATACAGCGAGATTGACATTCCAAAGGCCGGGGCAGTTTGAATGGGAAGCAATGTCCCCCATTCCTATATTCGCTGGACATTGCTCCATCTGATTATCATTTATTCCCCATCATTCAAAATCATTTGGACGGAAAAAATATGAATTCTGTAGACGAGGTCAGATCAGTACTGAAGGAGTATTTTTCGTCACGAACAAGTGAATTTTAGAAGTCTACCTGATAGCTGGAAGATCATTTAGAAAATTATGGAGAGTATATTTTAGATTAAAAAAGAACCTTGTTTATCTTAATTTTGAAAAATAAAAGAATTATAAAAATCCGCATTATTTATGGGATGACCGCGTTCCACTGTTAAAACGATATATATAACATCTATACATATACATTAACAATGGTAATCATGATGATCATAAATATGAGAGGATGACGAATATACATACACATTTATATGTGTGTGTGTGCGTGTGTGCGCATGCGTAGGAGTGAGCGTGCGAGCGAGCGTGTGCGAATGTGTATGTATATATATTATACATGTGAATATGTGTGTGTGTGTGTGTGTGTGCGTGTTTGTATGTATGTATTATTTTTCTTTGAGTTTTATTAATATCTACTTGAGAGAGTTGAAGTCGGAAGCTAAGAAAGATAGTTCCCACTGTTTACAGATATGTGGTTAAGCTGGAGTGTTCCTTTAATTGTTCTCGCATATACCAAGTGTATTCATGAATTTACATAAGAATTTCAGATGGAGAACCTTTGCAATGCTTTACAAATTTCTACTGTACCACTAATACACTGGATTTGGAGAATCGTGTTAGTTTCTATTTCTCTTTTTCCGCCAAAGCGAGTATTCTGGGGATTTTGAGCAAATTCGTCGGTGAATTATTTAATGCATCTATGATGATAAAGTTCAAATGAGAATTCATAATCAGGCTATGTATGTATGTATGCATGTATGTATGTATGCATGTATGTATGTATGCATGTATGTATGTATGTCCCTCTGTTTTTAATTTTTTTAATTCTTCCTCCGAAGAGGGGCCTGGTTTCTAACAAGGATACAAAGCTCCATCTTTGGAATGTAGATAACGAAAACAATGTCACGTTTTAAATCTGAGAGAGATCAGGCATAGTTTTGCTGGTCAACTTACAGATTATAGTTGCAATTTGCGAATCAATTGGTTGATTTTCGTTTGTTAAAATCCAAGCTTATCCAGACTGACAGTTAGGTATTTACAAAACCAAGTGCTCCTATTATTATTTGTATAAATGTAAACTTGTAATTCGGATATATAAGCTGGAGATTTCGAAGCAGTTGCCTATAGTTATCTTCTTTCTTTTTTGATTTTCAAAGACATATTCACATCAGCAGGACAACTGACCCCTGTGACGGTACGTACTTTTACTTGTCTTTCCCAAACAACAATATTCGGCCTGTAGTGCTTACACTTGACATGTTTTGATGGGAATGTTCCACCATTATTCTTTGTGTTGATATTTGTGTACGTATTCAATAACAGCGGGGTTCCCTATATTTATTCCAGGACAGTCTTTTTTTACGAATGGCATTGTATATTGTTTTTGCGACAATGTCATGTCACATTAGGAGGTAGTATTTGGATGATATTTTGGGGAAGCTGGTAATCACGTGTGATATCTTCCAGAGAAATATGACAATAATCTCCATTTACGGTTGCATGTTGGAACTCCAAAACTGTCTCTTTTGTTGATTAGGTATTTAACAACAATCTCCTGTTCATGGATTGCAAATGCATAGCCATCAAAGTGCAATGTGATGTAGCAGTCACGAGTCCAAGACAGGCTTCGCTTCATGTCAATGTTAGTATCTTCTTCAAGTCTACGAGCAACACACCAATGCATAGTATTTTTCTTTTCTTTTTTTGTTTTTTGTTTTTGGTATGCTATGCGTTTCAACTCCAGGTCCTCTTTGGGATATGCCAGTCCGGCTGATTTGGGGTTATATGATAGGTGATTAGCATGAGAGTACTTCCCGAGGAAATCAATTCCAAACGTAGGACGTTGTTTTCTTCACTTTTAAACACTAAGTTAATACTTTAGTTTTTCTGCTGTTGTTTAGCACGTGCTCTCTGAGAGAGACTATGGGACATTCAAAGGCTGTTTGCGCTGATCTCAAGCCCTTACCTCCTTTATCGCTTCATAGGTAGAGCCTGTCGATATCACGATTTTTGTGGAGATTTCTAATTGTTAGAATTTTGTTGGGTTTCTTCTACAGATCAGTCAAGTCTCCCAAATGTTGGAATCAGCACTGGTCCTGCAAATGCGTTGTGGGATATTGTCTTGTTGTAAGACGAGATTTCAGACTACCATACTTTTGTTAGTCTGGCATAATATTCTTGGGTTTCTTAGTCTAATTTAATATTCTTGGGTTTCTATGTATGCATGTATGTACGTGCTTGTCCTCACATACTCCGCTGGAGAACTGGTGTCTGCTTGTTTACGTCCCCGCAATTTAATGAGTCGGCAAAATGGACGCATAATATTAGTGCCAGACTAAGAAAACAATTACAACGGCGCCTACAATGCCTGAGACAAGTAAAAGAAAAAGAGAAAAGATACAATATACTCTTACTTATTTATTTATTTATTTATCTTCAAATTGAATGCGAATGCACCATCTCTCTCTCTACTCTCAATGTCCATCCAAATTGTATGACGTTGACGATGGTGATTACCTTTATAAAAATGTAACAACGAATTCGATGACGTTGATAACAACAACGACGACGACAACGACGAAGACAAAGACGATGAAGATGATGACGATGACGAGGAAGACGACGACGACGACGATGATCATCATCATGATGACGATGACGATAAGGAAGACGACGACAACAATGATGATGACGACGACGACGACGACGACGACGACGACGATGATGATGATGATCATCATGATGACTATGACGATGACAATGATGAAAACTGCGACAACAATGATGACGATGATGACGATGACGACGATGACGACGACGATAGCGACGATGACGATGAGGATGATAATGATGAGGATGATAATGATGATGATGATGATGATGACGATGATGATGATGATGACGACGCCGATGACAATGACAATTATGATGACAACGACGGCGACGACCATGACGACGTCGATGACAACGATGATGATGATGATGATAATAATGATGATGATGATGATGATGATGATGATGCCGATGTTGATGCTGCTGCTGCTGCTGATGATGATGATGATGATAGGTCTGTACACCACCATTTCAATGTTGGCCATGCACCCCGCGTTTTTTTTTTTTACACAAAAAGGACGTCCATCACAGTTACACGTGCATACACACACACACACACCTCCATCTCGCGATTACTGTTCTATACAACGGCCAAACAAAATTATTACACAGACGATGCAACCCACAATAACAGCATACTAGAACGATACCAGCGTCACCTGACACCGAAACACACAACACGTACGAAATACAATCAGCACAAAACAAAATTATTCACATGATATTTGCACATATTTTACGAAACAACAAACACGCGAAATATTAAAATAACACTTGAAACAACAAAAGCCGTTCCCCTAACAGCATAAGCAAAACTGATGAAGTATGCAAACATTAATTGCAAACATTAATTGCAACGCATCTAGAAAAGGGCAGCGCTCTAAATGTGAGAAACACTGGTGCGTGGTAGGACCTCGCGTGATTTTTGGAAAAAGGTGATGATGATGATGACGATGATGATGACGATGGTGATGATGATGATGATGATGATGATGATGATGATGATGATGACGATGATGCTGATGCTGATGATGTTTTTGAAAACGTGATGATGATGACGATGATAATGATGGTGATGATGACAACGATGACGATGACGATGATGATGATGATGATGATGATGATGATGATGACGACGATGATGATGATGATGACGATGATGTTGTTGGTGGTGATGGTTGTGATGACGATGACGACGACGACGACGACG
>NC_068989.1:47322309-47323937 GCF_001194135.2 Octopus bimaculoides | reverse complement strand
GGCGCAGTTGTGTATTCGCTGGATGAGGATGTTTGGCGAAGCCGATATCTAAACGGAGGACAAAGGTTCGGGTTTAATGTCTCTTCTCTTCCTCGTCTTTCACTACTGTTTCTAGGCTTGGACACTGTTAGGGCCTCTTAGAAGCCACTTGAATTTCTTTGGTAGCAGAAAACATCACCGGTTTATAGGTTACCGTTGATCGGATTTCGTATCCTGCCAACGACTGTACTCAGAAACTGGGATACGTTCTGTTGCTTGTTTGATTCTGGAGCGTCAGGTTAAACTGTTTGCCCACGTTGCTCGTTTCTCCGAGTTGGATCCTGAGTATTGTGTTGCCTTCTCTGAGGCTCCGGTGCAATAAAATCTTGTGTTGGTCGACCATATGCCTGATCATCAGAGTAGATGAAGAAGCATTTCACAGAGATGGGAGCTGGATGAAACACTTCTCAAAGGCTGCCACGGGACGACCCGAAAACATTTGCACAACTGGTAGATGAAGCGACACACTGCAATAGTGTATGCCCCCATTTCTAATCTTACAGTGGCATAAACCAATTGAATAATCTAGTATTTATCAATGTGATAGTGCTAAAAGTAATAGCATTAACAAATAAACGATACATGAACAAATTGTTGTGGGAAACTGGTATGAACATCACAAATTTCTCATTAATTACTATTCCCTAAGATTGCTCATGTTTCATTTGTAAACAGTGGCTTGGTAAATGGGAAAAAGCTCAACCACAACCGAGAAGGGATCTTCATGGAAAAAAGGTTCTTCTCTCTATCTGGTGGGATTGCAAAGGGGTAATTCACTTTGAATTGTTACCACCTAATGCAACAATCAATGCTCAAGTCTACTGTCAGCAATTAGAGCGTTTGAACCAAGCTTTGAAGAAACAAATGACCCGCTTTAGTGAATCGAAAAGGAGTGATGTTTCATCAGGTCAATGCGCGGCCCCACACTGCACAGATCACATCACAGAAGTTCGAAGAGCTTGGTTGGGAAAAAAATTCCTCATCCACCTTATTCTCCCGACCTTTCTCCTTCAGACTATCATTTGTTTCGTAGTTTACAGAATCATTTAGGGGACATAACTTTCGCAAGTCAGGAGGAGGTTAAAACTGACATTTCAGAGTTCTTCGCTTTGAAACCAAAAGAGTTTTACATTGATGGGATTAAAAAGCTTGTAAATAGATGGAAGGAAGTCATAGATAATCAAGGAAAGTACATTGATGATTAAATTTCAGTTAAATATAACATTTGATCACTTGTTTTCTTTATTCAAAATTCGGACAGAACTTATGGGATGACCTGATGCATGTCGAAACAATTTGTTAGCCTTTTATGGTTTTAGTAATTGTTTATGTTAAATATTATGTTATGTTGTATGAAATTCATAGTATTTTATGTAATATTGTAATATGAATAAATTATAGGAATATCAATAGTGTATCTGTATTTAATTTATCTTTATAATTGAATTATACTAATATTTATATGGTATCCAACTAACGTACCAGAGAATTGGATGTTTAACACACCCCTTTGAAGGGCTTCTTTTCCTCGGTTTGTTACTTTATATATATATATATATATGTGTGTGTGTGTGTGTGTGTGTGTGTGT
>NC_068989.1:47316843-47322264 GCF_001194135.2 Octopus bimaculoides | reverse complement strand
TATATATATATATATATATATATATATATATATAATATGTATTATGTATCGATGTATGAATGCATATATGTCTATGAATGCATAGACATATATGGCTACATATGTATGTGAGCGCATATATGCATACACAAATATAATCACACATAAACACATACAACGTATGTACATATTACTTTCGACTGCTAATCTTTTGTTTGAGTACAGAAAGCTTTGCAATTTGTACATTTTGTACATTCCGATATGTGAGAAGGGTTGCTTAGCTTGTTCAAAAATATAATGAGTTTTAACTTCAAATAATGTGTACAGCTCAATGGTGACGGGAGAGTTTCTTTTAAAATAATTAGTTAATTGATTAAAAGGCTGTTGGTTTTTGAGCTACTGGTGTATTGTATGTTGTATTAATTGTTTAAAAGGCAGCAAAAATGGAATTGATACAAGTGTCAAGTGAGTACAACATAGCATCAATTTGCATCTCACTTTCTAAAGAGATAACAACTA
The DNA here is from genome assembly GCF_001194135.2 of Octopus bimaculoides. Taxonomy (NCBI): domain Eukaryota; kingdom Metazoa; phylum Mollusca; class Cephalopoda; order Octopoda; family Octopodidae; genus Octopus; species Octopus bimaculoides. Next base: position 47,321,766 of record NC_068989.1, on the reverse strand, counting down.
AAAACATACAAAGTGATACGGAGCCGAGCATTTACTGCTGCTTCTACGGAGATAGTAACATATATTAAAGAATGTTACAGTCTTAGAATAGAAATGTAATAGTAATGCTATTATGAAGTTTTAATGCATAATTACTGGAAGTGAAATACATACATACATGAAAGTTAAATACGTGATATGTAGATTTGTAGGTAACATACTCAAATACAGCTATTCGACAAAAGTGTTAAAAATGAAATTAGCAGAATACCGATAGATAGGATATATATGTGTGTGTGTGTCTGTGTATATATATATATATATATATATATATATATATATATATACAGACACATTTATACATATATGTATATTTATATGTATACATGCATGTATATACAAGTATACACGCACACACACACATACATGCACATATATATAGAAAGAGATAGATACATATAAATATATATATATACGTACATGCCTGTATGTATATAAATATACATAAACGTATAAATGTATACATAATACACACACATATACACACGGACATATATATAGAGAGAGACAGAGAAAGAGAGAGGGAAAGAGAAAGAAATCGATATGTTTAAATGTATATATGTATATTTTTGTTCGTGTATGTATATGTATGTATATATATATCTAGTAGAAATTATGTGTATAAGAAGGTATGATTCACACTATTACGTTTAAAGCCCCACGAAGGTTTTCATATTTTCAAATTAACAGCCGAACTCGAGGCAACCTAACGCCACCATCCTTTCCCGATGAAGCTTACCTCGATACAGCAGACGGAGGACTGAGAGAAGCTAAAAAATCTGAGACGCTACTCCTTGGAGAGAAGATGCAAAAGGTATGCGGGGGCATATATATTGTAGATCCTGGAAGATCTAGGCACCCTACATTGGAACTGAAAGCTATGGTAATCATCAGACTGGAGGCTATTGCATAGTTTTAAAAGCCCCGAACTCTCCGGCCAGATGAAGGACGCATTACTAAAACAGCTTGAGTTTCAACGGCCTGCAACTTTACAATAATTACTAGAAGGTCCCAGAGATCATTGATGTGTAGACATAGATGTTTTCAAAACACAGTTAGACGCATTTTTATCTGATATACCTGATGAACCCACATCACAGCAAGAAACGTAGAAAAGAGCAGCTCTCATCCAACTTACTCCATTACCAGGACCGATTCCGTTCAAGGGACTGCGAGCATTAGCGTTAATGGTAGTGCCCCAGCTGAAACCGATAATAGAATGATAGTATAAATACGTATGTATGTACATTTTTGCATGTGTATTGTATATATATATGTTTGCATTTATAATTCTGCGTCTTCGAAATTTAAAAAAATATACATGTCTATTATGAACTTCCGGTAACGCATGCACAATGATTTACAGTACCATCTTAAATATTGTCCACGGCCGGAGAGAAGTATTCATGAAAGAACTGCAGTTTATGCGAATGGGCGAACTCAGGTAACCACTCGTTTAAATTTCTACCTGCCAAGCATTGCCTGTTTGAATATATCAACTTCTTTTGCTAATTGTGTGCGATATAAGATACACAAAAACTGTAATTGATTTTTTTTCTTTTTGCACATTCATTAACATTAAAAGTGTGTTTTCTTCCTGTTTCTTTAATACCAATAATATTTAGCGTGTGATCTTAGCATTGACCATGACAGAGAAAGTTGTCATGGCGATACCTGCTCAGAGACCTACGCAAAGTTGCAGAAAGTGTATAGAGAGGAGCCTCACACAAGTGTACGAGTGTTTCAGATGTTTCCAAGATGGCCAAAATAATGTCGATATTGACGAACGTTCTGGGAGACCCCCGCAACCAGCAGAAATGAGAAAACATCGCAGATGTGAGGGGAAATCGTCGAATCACTATCCATGAGTTATCAGAGGATGTCCAGATTTGTTACTGTTCAGTTCAGTCCATCATCGCTGAAGATTTGGGTATGAAATGCGTGTCTGGCAAGTTTGTGCCAAAACTGCTTTCACCTGACCAAAAGGTCACTCAGGTTCCAGTTGCACAGGATTTTTTTGATTGTGTCGAGAACGATGAAAACTTGTTGAAAACTTTGCATAGGCGTCAGAGCAGGTATCCACCAAGCCTGTGGCAGAATTTGATGCAGATTCTCTACTCACCTTTCTCTATCATGTTCAATGCGACGATCACACACTACATACCTTCCTTCCAAGCAATGATGTAAAGAGCTGAAGCGTGCTAAAACGTTAAAACTGAGTACACGTGGCGAGCAGAGTTGAAGGTCAATCTGTGCTAAGCGGCTTCACTCTACGTAGTTTAGCTTCGTTCCTATGGCAACAGACCGGATACTTAGTGATCAGACTTCGTATGTGTGTATGTGTTTTTTGTGTGCATGTGCACGCGTGTATGTGTATGTGTAGGTATGTATAATGCGAGATGTACATAGATAGATGATTAAACGGATATATGCATGCATTTATGCATGCATACATACATACATACATACATACATATATACATACATACATACATACATACATACACACGCATACATACATACATACATACATACATACATACACATACATACACACATACATACATACATACATACATACATACACACACACATACATACATACAAACATACATACATACAAACGTAGGATATCGATGTGTGGTTTCGAAGAATACATGGCCAAATAGTTATATAATATTGCCGATATGCATTCATATGTGTGTATATATTATTGTTGTTGTCGTCGGTATAAGATATAAGGCTGTTAGCGTCGTTATGGAATAGCTATTCGATAGTTGTGTGCATGCAATATAACATTTCAGAAATCATTTTTCAGTGTGATTTTTCCTTGTCATTAATTTGATTTCGTAAATATATGTATTCAATAAACGCACCTGCTGCCTATTAGAATTGACGTATGAAGGTTATTGAACCCATCATCAATAGCAATAGTTGCAACTTTATTATAGCAAGTACAATAGACATTTTACGTGTTCTTACGTGCTGCTGATGTTAATCTTAAACTACACGGCAGTCACTCATCACTCTGTTAGAGAGTAATCTATGTCAGTGGTTTTAGAGAGCTGATGTGTGTGTGAGGTAGAAAAATATTTGCTTTTGTGGCAACTAAGCCCGGCATGACACCACAATTTCAATGGTAGTGATGATTTGATATTAGTGGAGGAGCATGGTTTAGTTTGTTAGGGTGTTCGACTCATGATTTTGTTACCATCGTTGTCATCAGATGTTTTGATGACAACAAATGACTTCAAGTGTCAAGAATCTTATAGGTGTATAGATGACAAACGTGGATGTGTAGTAAGAACCCTGCTTCACAGTCGCATGGTTCCGGGTTCAGTGCCACTGCGAGACACATTTGGCATGCGTTTCAACTATAGTCTCGGGTCGACCAAAGCCTTGTGAGTGGATTTGGTAGACAGAAACTGAAAGAAGCCCGTTATATGTATGTATGCATGTATGTATGTATGTATGTATATATATACATATATATACATAAATATATACACATACATATATATGTATATACATAAATACATGCATATGTGTGTGTATGTATGCGTGTCTTTGCGTCTGTGTTTGTTCCCTACCACCACTTGACAGCCTGTGTTGGTTGGTGTACATCTCTATAATTAGCGGATCGGCAAAAATGACCGATATCATAAGCGCTATGATTTTTTCAAAAATATGTTCTCAGGTTGATTTGTTCGACTAAAATCTCTCAAAAGCCGTGCCCCCAGCGTGGCCACAATCAAATGCCTGAAACAAGTAAAACATAAAAGATAAAAGACAAATCTTTCTTAGAATTCTTGAAGAATACAGGAATGCTCTTTTTTTAAAGGTCTACAATGTATGTCTCAATTCTATTATCATTCAGCTGTTTCTGTGACAGTCTGTGTCTTGTGCTAATGTATTACCATTTACTACAGGAACAACTGTCATCTTTCGTTTCCATAATCATTTCTTGTCATTGGTTAAGTTCTGATATTTCTCTTTTTTTTTTATGCCTTCGATTGTTGGACCGGGCGATGCGCCGTCTTCTTGGGCAAAGCTTTTCATTTTACGTTGCTGCAGTTCACTCAGCGGGCGAAAACGTGTTATTCTGCAACGGGCTGACGTCCCTTCCAGGGATGCGTATACACACGATAGAAACAGAGGAATAGGTTCTATGCTCAGAAAGAAGGTTTATACTTTTCTTTCTATCTCGAAATGCACTTAGGATCGTACGCTAGTCAGACGATCCAGTAAGCAGGAGTGACATCAGTGAGTGGGGCAGATGAGCTGCAGATTCGTCGAGAGGAAGGCTCGTAAAGCATGTACATCTTCTATTGATGATCCCTGAAACCTAGTGAGATCTGCTATGCAAAATTTTCGACCGACTGCACTTGTACAAGCTATTTCCAATTCTCAGTCACCCGTCACTTTGCAAGCGTGCATTGCTTGTTAGCATGTATCTTGCTTTCGTCATTTGTGTTCATGAGCAGTTCTAGTCGTGGCAGTTCAACTTCGATGTAATGGAGTTTCCTTGATGTGACAGCTTGCAGGAGAGTGAGCTGCACCAACACGCCCTTGGCACTCGTTATCTCTGATGATGAATAGACTGATGAGACGCGAAGTGAAATACAATATTCGAGCAGTAGTGGTGTCGCCCGGGTTGAAACTGAACGTAAGAACTTGTGATTATGAGCGAAACATCCTAACAACTAAACCACGCGTCTTCAAAAGTTAATCTTATGGAAATATATTCTGGACTGCATGTGTTTATTATGAAACTTCTATTATAGATAATACATATATGCATACATAGATACATACATACATACATACATACATACATACATGCATACATACACACACACACACACACACACACACACACACACA
>NC_068989.1:47315526-47316833 GCF_001194135.2 Octopus bimaculoides | reverse complement strand
GTATTAAATGTTAATAGATATGAATATGTATTTGGAGGTCAACTTATAATGTTATTGTTGTTGTTGTTGTTGTTGAACTCAAACCGGAAAGAGACCGGACAAATACGGCAAAGCATCTGATTCGGCGTTCTTACAATTCCGCCAATCCAACAGCTTGAATTGGTCTCCTTTTTTTCATCAACCTCGAAAGGACGACAGGCAAAGTTGGTCACCATGAAATTTTGAAGTCAGATCGCAGTGAATGACGCTCTCAATTCGCCATCTTTATTGTTGTTGCTGCTATTTTAGTTGTAGCTCTTGGTCAGTTTTGTTCCACCAAACCTAAATTACGCTCTAACCTCATTTGAATGGATTGATGGGAGCCACTAATCTATTTTTATTAATTTTTATTAATCATTCTCCAATGTTGACTACGGCGCTTTTTTTTTATCAGAATTAATCATTGAAATAACGGTTTCCAATCAAGGCACAAGGCCAGCAACTTTGAGCAGGAAGGTGTTACTTGATTATATCTACACCAATACTTCCACTAGTAATTTATTTGTACTGACCCCAAAATGATAAAAGGCAACGGTAACCTACACGGGGTTTGAACATAGAAACTGTAGAACTGGAACAAATAATTATACCACCAGTGTAATACACTTACAGCTTGTAATACTATTCATTAATTTTGATATAGACACAATACCAGAAATTCTAAAGGTGGTTATTCGATTATGTCGTCCGCAATATATGACTGGTAACCCGACAGTAGGAAGGACAAAGTGGACCTCGACAGGATATGAGGCCGCTATATAAAATGCTGGAACTAACAACGGAAGGCATTATGGCTGAATCTGTAACGATACTGCCAATGTAATATCCAAGCCGTATGAATAATAACGTGTATATTAATATACAGACATAGAGGTCATATGCTAACTTCCGTGTAACAGTGTAAAAGATGATCACTTAAAATATCATATGTATATGTCATTCTAAGAACTTGACAATTGACAGCGTCACTACTCTTTCGCTAAATAAATCTGAAATACGTCTACAGTTGTTACTGTAGCTGCATATCTCTAATTACATTTTAATTGAATCAAATTTTGCTAGTTTTTCACTTATCCCTTTCAAAAGAAAGAAAAGAAAGACAACACAAAAATAAGAATAAAATCAGCTATACTTATGACTTTTTTTCCCTGTTCAATTACGATTAACTTTTCGATTAGTTAATCATATACGAATGACTCACCATAGAAGCCTGCACTTAACCGTGTGTGTGTATGTGTGTGTGTGTGTGTGTGTGTGTGTGTGTGTGT
>NC_068989.1:47314594-47315516 GCF_001194135.2 Octopus bimaculoides | reverse complement strand
GTGTGTGTGTGTGTGTGTGTGTGTGTGTGTGTGTGAGTGTGCGTGTGCGCGTGCGTGTCTGTGTATCTGTGTACCTGTGTGTGTATGTATGTGTGAGACAGAGAAACAATGGAGAGAGAAATAAGAGAAAAAGAGAGACATCAATACGTATGTACTCATTGACACACATTATCTATGTGTGTGTGTGGGTGTGTATAGAAACCTTCACCAATTAATACCAACCATATCATTACTGTGTACACTTAGCAGAGATTTGCAAGCGCCTGGTTCTTCCCTTGTGTTTGAGAACAGCTTTTTCTATTACTCTGACTAATCGCAGCTACAGATCTCAATATAAAGAGTATCATTCTCAAAATAAACCCGACTGAAATATGGGAGAGAGATGTCGCAAAATCAGAGACCACGATAGTTTCTAATCTTGATTCAAGTCACTTCGCTTCATTAAAGTTAATAGATCTGTGAGAGTATTTCAAACTTAAAAGCAAAACGACGGATGATCCATCGCCCTTCGAATATTGGTTCCAAACTTTGGTACAAGGCCAGTAATTTCGGAATAGGGGATAAGTTTATTACATTGACCCCAGCTCTCAACCCATACTTTATCGTCTCTGAAAGAATGAGAGGTGAATTCCGCCGAAGTCCACCATGCTTTTCATTCATTCGGGGTTCCCCTGAAATTGCTAACCATGTGCCAAAATTTGAAATCAATATTATTTCTATCTATATAAGGTGTTTGCTCATTAAAACAAGAAAGCAGTGAGCAGTGGCTGTTCTCTATGCGGTCTGTGTGTTTTCTGCACCGTGTTTATCATATTGTACATGTTTTTTTTTGCAACGTCATGTACCCAGATATGCATCTATATATACATGTAGATGAAGGTATGTACATATATGTACATATATATGCATATACTCATATATA
>NC_068989.1:47308522-47309169 GCF_001194135.2 Octopus bimaculoides | reverse complement strand
GCACACATTCTACGCAAAACACTTTCAATACAGTAAACATAAGAGCACCACAGCACATACCCAAGGCGCACAGAGCTGCGCTCGGTAGTGAAGTGAAAGCACGTTATAAAAATAAAACTACTGAACAATAATAATAATAATAATAATAATAATAATAATAATAATAATAATAATAATAATAATAATAATAATAATAATAATAACAACAACGTCAACAACAACACTACTACCAGTAGCAACAATATTATTCATAGGCATATTAATAGAAATGCGAAGATTTTCTTTATTTAATCCAACCCTAGATCAGAAAAGGAGAAGGTTATTTTAACATGACAAGAACACAGAATTAGTGTCCGGTTTTGCATCAAACGCAATGAATGATATATTTAGCCTAAAACCATTTAGCGGTTTTGACACATCAGTGTCCGCTTCAGAAAAAAACAGGAAAAATATATAAAGAGAAAAGAAGGGAAAAAATAAGATTTACACAGTTTTATCCTTCGTGTGATCGTTTTCACAACGGACCTAAAAACGTGCGTTAATTTCATTTGCGTTGTTGCGCGTCAATCCACATGGTTACGTCAAATGAGGTCTCCTGCTGAAGATCAAGTAAACTATGGATAACTATGGATATATATATATATATA
>NC_068989.1:47305139-47307459 GCF_001194135.2 Octopus bimaculoides | reverse complement strand
ACATACACATATAGGTATGCATCTATCAATAGGTATGTTAGATATTTATATACAGGCACACACACAGACACACACATACACGCACACACACACACACGTATATATATATATATATATACACGTCTATAATGTACATGTATATATATATGCATACGCACACTTGTATGTATGTATGTATTTATGTATTCATGTATGTATGTATGTATGTATGTATGCGTACGTATGAATATATGGGTGCATGGGTATATGCTTAGATGTGTATATATGTGTATATATTTATATTATTTGTATATCTGCCTATGTTAATCTGTAATAGATAATAACACGTACATAAATGTTATGAATTCGTTAACGACGATGAAGAATGTTCATCTTCTGGTTTATATCCATTATCACGCTGACAATTATGTACTTGCGGCCCTCTCCCACACACACGCACACACATATATACACATACTCACACACATGCATACGCACATGCAAATACATTCACCTATATACACCTATATAGCTGTAAACGCTTTACCCACACATCCATGCACATGTATATATATATGTGTGTGTATATAAATATATACATGCATACATATATACACACACACAAACTTATATATACATATCTATACATGTGGTGCATCAGCATGGCCGCAGCTCTGAGCTGAAACTTAAAAACATATATATATATATATATATATATATATATATATATATATATATATATATATATATATATATATATATATATATACATATGCATACGCACACATATATGTATACATACATTCACAAAGGAATATATACATACATGCACACATATATACATACACACTCATACATGCATACTTACATACATACATACATACACACTCATACATACATACACACTCATGCATACATACATGCATGCAAACATACATACATACATACATACATACATACATACATACATACATACATTCCATCTATTAAGAGCTGTGGCTGATTTTCGTGAAATTCCATGCAAAATAGGGTAAGATAAGGTTGTCGATGGTGATGACGATACTGCTGCAGTCGACGTTGATGACGACGACGGGTACGACGATGACGATGACGATGACGATGACTGTGACGACGATGGCCATGACGACGACGACCATGATGATGATGATGATGACGCCGATGATGATGGTAACGATGCTGTTGGTAATGAGGTATTATCTATGCCACTACTCTTGAACTATGTTTCTATAACAACCAGCACGACTAACATATTACTGATGTGGTTGAGTAGCACGTCAAAGGAAGAGAGAAGGTAGAGAGAGAGAGAGGGGGAGAGAGGGAGGGAGAGAGGGGGGAGAGAGAGAGTGGGTGAGAGAAAAACCGTGAGAGAAGAAATGGGAGAGGAAGATAGAATGATAATTAGAGCAGAAGGTAGAAAGCGAGGCAGATGGGATAAAGAACACGCCAGCGACTTGAAGTAGAAGCGAAACGAAAGTGATAGTGAAAGGAGAGAAACGCGGGAGAAGCGGGAGAAATTCGGGAGAGATAGGGAGAAGATAGTGGAAGAGAATGGCAACGTAAAGATGAGAGAGAGAGAGGAGATGGTGAGTTTGTGTGAGAGAGACAGAGGGAGGGAGATGGTGAGTGTGTGAAAGAGAGAGAGGAAGATGGTGAGTGAGAGAGAGAGAGATGTGGTAGAAATGAGAAAGGAAGGAAATAGGAGCTATTTGAAGTATAAGAAAAAAAAGGGTGTGATAAGATATAAAGAGAATGGGTGATTGTTTAATTGGGTAGCAGAGAAGGAGAAGAAGAGAGAGAGAGAGAGAGAGAGAGAGAGGAAGGGGAGAAGAAGAGAGAGAGAGAGAGAGGAAGGGGAGAAGAAGAAGAGAGAGAGAGAGGAAGGGGAGAAGAAGAGAAAATGAAAGGGCGGGAGAGGGAGAGGAAAAGAAAGAAAGAGAGAGAGGGAGAGAAAGACATGGTGAGAGAAGGAAAACGGACGTGATTGGAAGTGAAAGAGACTTACGAAGAAGTAGAGAGGAAATGAAATGCAGAGAGAAAGATAGAGAGAGAGGAAGTGAAATGCGAAGAGAGAGGCATAGAATGACATTTGAGAGGGAATTTAAATAGAATGATAAATGAGAAGATAAAAGGAGAAAAGGACAGAGAGAGAGAGAGAGAGAGAGAGAGAGAGAGAGAGAAAGAGAGAGAGATAGAGAGAGAAAGAGAGAGAGATTGTAAAAAATGAAAGTATTTGTAGAAATATGTTTATCAAATACATGAACAGACACTCTGAAATACATGCATATGCATGCATGCGCTTACATACAATTATATATATATA
>NC_068989.1:47301641-47305018 GCF_001194135.2 Octopus bimaculoides | reverse complement strand
GATAGATAGATAGATATATATATGTAGAATATATATATATATATATATATATATATATATATTTTATATATATGTATACATCAATGGATACAAATATACACCCATACCTTTGTGTAAATATGTACAATGAACTCTCCCGTCTTTAGATGGCGTATAAGGATCCTGCAATTCCTTGCTGAACAATCACAGACATGATTTGCTTATAGTGATCAAATGTTTGTGTTCACATAAGCTCGCTCCCGCTATTACATCGATATTACCTCTACAGGTGCACGACACGTCACATGTCACATGTCAGATGAGGTGTTGACTGAAGAACAATGTGACATGAAGTCTTTAACTCAAGAACACAACGCAACAACTGGTCTGAGAGTCGTGATTGCAACACCTTAACCAGTAAGCCATGGGGGGCAAACAGATCGAACCATCTCAAGTGTAACTGCCAGAAATGGTCGTGGCTTCTGGGACTTGACTGATGAAAGAAAGCCAAGAATGACCCGTCTTTTTTCGCCTGTTCTTCTCATTGTTGTTTCTCTTGTCCACATATGTATCGTTTATCTGTCCGAACGTTTTAATGCCCTCTGTTGCTTTTTTGTCCCATTTATATATATATATATATATATATATATATATATATATATACGTGTGGTGCGTGTGTGTGTATGTGTGTGTGTGTGTATATAAATTAAGACAGTAGGGTAAAAAAAATGGATATAAATTAATATCAATTTAATACCAGGGAATAAGCACATTAAAAGAATCAAGGAGACTCAGAAAAAATATCTGAGATCTCAAAGGATTATTGTATATGTATATATAAAAAGGAGACCACTAGGTGGACTGCTAATGTGCTAGAAGAAGATCACATATATATATATATATATATATATATGTATGTATGTATGTATATATGTATGTATATGTATATATGCAGGTATGTATGTATTACCATAATATTGTGCCAAGCATTGTTTAGACATAAGCAAATTTAAGTTAGCTAAAATACGCTTGTGACATATTTCAACTGCCTAAAGGCAAATTCACTGAATTACAGAAATAGATGTAAACTTTTCGACAACATTCTATTAATTTGGAATATTAACAAATAACATCTTCAATGTGTTTTCCACCAATTGTGATGCAAAGGTCAATACGCTTTGGTTGATTTACGTGAACCCGGTGCAATAATTCCGCACAGCGTTCAATTTGAACACGAAGCCATAATTAATCTAAGGAGGTAAAAAATTATATAATAGGTAAGAAATATATAGGTAAAATGGAATATATTTGGCAGCATCTTGGGTAAGCGACTACAAAACAAAGACTGATGATTTACTGATAGAAGTTCTTGAAAACTATCATTAGAAAAAAATTAATGAAAATGGTTACGAATCCAAGACATTGATAAAATATAAAAGCGGAATTGATTAAGAATCCAGAACATAATAAAAGGTAGGTAGAAAATTAATAAAAGGCGGCGAGCTGGCAGAAACGTTAGCACACCGGGCGAAATGCTTAGCGGCATTTCGTCTGCCGTTACGTTCTGAGTTCAAATGCCGCCGAGGTCGACTTTGCCTTTCATCCTTTCGGGGTCGATAAATTAAGTACCAGTTATGCACTGGGGTCGATGTAATCGACTTAATCCCTTTGTCTGTCTTTGTTTGTCTCCTCTATGTTTAGCCTCTTGTGGGCAATAAAGAATTAGGTATTTCGTCTGCCGTTACGTTCTTAGTTCAAATTCCGCCGAGGTCGACTTTACCTTTCATCCTTTCGAGGTCGATAAATTAATTACCAGTTACGCACTGGGGTCGATGCAATCGACTTTAATCCCTTTGTCTGTCCTTGTTTGTTCCCTCTATGTTTAGCCCCTTGTGGGCAATAAAGAAAATTAATAAAAGATGAATTAACTTAGATGAAGAAGGCAAAACGTCGGGTGTTTTTACACATGCGTTTGGGGAAAATGGCGGACAGAAATAAGGGAAGAATAAAAATGTTTTTGTAACACAAAATTGGACGTAAGAGGAGGAAAATTAACAAACAACCAAATAGAAGTGAGAGAAGGAAGAGAAGTAAATGGGTGGTTCAATTATGTTAACCAAAACGAAAGTACTTAAGTGTAGATGCACGAGTGAGTGTGCATGTATGTGAGAGTGGATATATGTGGGTGAGAATGTGTGAAATGTGTTGTATGTATTTTGCCTGTGCGCACTCGCGTATGTGTGTGTGTGTGTGTGTGTGAGAGAGAGAGAGTATGTGTTTGTGTCTGTGCGAGTGTATTTGTGAGTGTATGTGTGTATAAATGAGGGCAATGAAGAGCCAAAGATTGGAGAAGTATATTAATAAGGGATAGTGGGTCTACATGTGTTGGTATGTGCGTATGTAATTTAAGATTAGGTTTTGTGGATAAACGTGTGCTTGTGTGTCGTGTGTATGCATCAGAAATACCAGATGGTAGATGAATAGGAGTATACGTGTAAGTATATATGTGTATGTGTGTGTAAAAGTGAAATGTGTAAATACATGGGGAGGATAGCCGTTGGAGTTGTGTGTAAGCCTTTACGTGTTGAAACTGTATTAGTGTATGTGCGAAAGGTAAGTATGGGTGTGGTGAGCTTTGAGGAGTTTGTAGCGGAACAGGGTGAAAAGGAGGCAAGTAGGAAGTACATGCAGTGCAGGTAATGAGATACAGAGAAACAGGTGTGTATTTTTGAACAGGTAGAGTGGGAAGGCAAATTCGAAAAACTTGATGAATTTAGACTGAAGGGTTTGTAGATTTTGAGAAATGAATGAGCTGCTGTCTTATCTAGGAGAGAATTGTGAGTGCATCGTTGTTGTAGGCCTAACATAATGATTTTTAACCATATTTTTTATATGTACGACCCCTTTTATTATTTTATTATTTTATTATTTTATTCTGATGCCCGCCTCCCCACCCGCTTAGCCATTCGATGTTGGAAAACTAGTTTTACAGAAACTTCTTTCGAAATACTTATTTTATTTATCACACATTCGTTTTTTGTAGGAGGAAAGAGAGGAAAAAAAAAAACCAAACTGTATCTTACAAAAAATACATCTAAAGCAATTTTTTTCACGGACCCATAAAATATTTTTGTGTATCCAATTTACTATTTATTATGTGCCCCCCCCCCACCGCCTCCTCCTTCCAATCTTATTTGGAGCACGGGTCATATTGACCCTGCTTGAAAATCTCTGGTCTAGCCGAAGATCAAGAAATGTGTGAATGGAACATTCAGCATAGAAAAAATGTTGAGAGACACGCAAGCATACCTTTACAAATCCTTATATGCGCACATTACCCCACATACAAGCACACACACTTACACACATGCATATCTATTTATTTTAACTATCTATCT
>NC_068989.1:47298875-47301445 GCF_001194135.2 Octopus bimaculoides | reverse complement strand
TATATATATATATATATATATATATATATGCATTCCATGGCACATCTATTCAAATAATACACACACACGTTATCAAAGTGTTCGTTGATTAAAGAGAGGGATCGTTTTACCCCACGCAAAGTTGTGTTGGTGTTTGTAAGTTATGTAAACATAATGTAGATGTTTCTCTTGGTTACTTAGATTGCGTTGTATGTATTTGGTCATGCACATGCCGTTTGCTGCTACTTGTTTTAATGAAGCATTGGTGTGGTTCTATATATTTCATTGTGTTCATTTTATAAACCCTGATATGTTGGAATATAGGAAGATGTTGATCTAGTATTTAGTAAAAAATTACTCCATAAATCAATGTTAACATCTACATAGTTCTCAAGCTCACCGGTGGAGAAAGGGAAATTCTATGTTCACGTTCTCTATTTATAGTATTCTAGCCATCGTAAATTATGTAGAAAGGGATGAAATCAGGTGTCTATAAATAAACAGAACGAAACCGATCAGTAAATCTGGGCGAGTGTATTTACGAGTGTGTACACTATCGTGAATAACTGTTAATGATTATCGCTTGAACGTGCTCCACTACTTAATGAAGAATCAGTTAAGTAATATAGCAATACCTACTTCTAAAGATTACATTATTCCACAATATAATTCCATGAATAACTGTGTACGGAAACACATTGCAAAGGTTCAATAGGACATTTACCCACCATGGACAATAACCTCTCCCCCACAAAGACACTTACCCCTGAGGACAACAGATAATGATTTAAAATTTCTTAATATATTGGAGAGGGGTAATTAACTAAAAGGGGTAATTGTCCTAGGGGGTAGTTGTTGTCGGGGAAGGGTTATAGTGTGTGTGTGGGGGGGGGTAATTGTCCGGATACGCATGATCGTGTCATTATAACTTTTATGTTTAAAGACTCAACAACACTATGTACATTACAAAATATAGTTAGAACATTTAACAACCCATTCACTGAGATTTAGGGCAATTTGAAATATTAATTATATACTACGAAATCACTCATATATACGCTCTTCACTTGTTTATTTATTAATTTATTCATCATCATCATCGTCGTCGTCGTCGTCATTCTAATTATTATTATTATTATTATTATTATTATTAGTATTATTATTATTATTATTATTATTATTATTATTAGTAGTAGTAGTAGTAGTAGTAGTAGTAGTAGTAGTAGTAGTAGCAGTAGTAGTAGTATTGCTATTACTGAGTGACACTGGTGTAAAATATATGAAACCCAAAAAATCCATCATGACTACTCGTGTAATAAGCGTACACCAGACATATGCATCACAACCATGTGTGTGTGACATGGTGATCTCATATCATCATAAACAGGACCTTGCAGTGGGGGTCCAGTTAGAATTTTCTTCAGGTTGAGTAACCCATCGAGCTCAAAAGGTCCCTGAATAAGGATTGTTTAAAGATATTAAATGAAACACCCATTTCTCCAGGGGTAAATTATTCAAACCCCAAAGAATTCTTCTCAACACATGGCTATGATGCTCCCCTACTACTTCTTCTCGTGATCAGAGATGCACATATCGTCATCCACCAATGGACATGCTGAACTGGTTAAAGTCAAACAACTGACCAGCAAATCTGCAGTGTTGAGCAGAATATTTGCTATAGCCCATCCAAGATCAGAATCCATGAGAACCAGTGCCAGGAACTACATCAGGGCATTTATTATTGTTTTATTTCTCAATGTGCTCGATCTTGTTTGCTCTGGTAGAGTCTGTGAGAGTGGACAGCATTCTGCAGTCAGCGGTTTCACAGGGTTTCTTTCCCGACATTATAAGCTTTGATACTTAATACTTGGGTGCTAGTTACCGTGCGAAACATCCAACATCCAAGTACTAATTCCAAAATCCTAGCTGTCTTCAGCAGCGCAGTTTTGGGCTTGCTCTGCCCTCATATCAATTCCGATTTCTCTGATATATTTTTCAAACTTGGTTCTTAGTGTTCCGAGTGCCTCTTTAACTATTGGAATGACAGAGACTCTCCTCATAGTCAACATAATTGCGATCTCGTATTTTAGTAGTCTGTATTTTTCAATTTTTTCTAGTTCTTTGTCATTTATGCGTGCATCGTCAAGTATTGCAATATCTATAATTTTGATTTCATTTATTACCTTAATTACCAGAACAATATCTAATCTCCGAGCCTTGATAAGTGAGTCACATTGGATTGTAAAATCCTACAGTATCTTATATTCTTTCGTACCATTTCTGTGATTATTATTATTATTATTATTATTATTTTATGTTTGACTTTTGTTTTGCATTTGTACAAGTTGGATCCAAGTCTCACCCAGAGACCTCAAGAGACAACAAGTTAGAAGTTCATGTAGGTGTTATGCCTAGGGTACCATATATTTGGATTTGTACAGTTTTGTTCAAGTGAATGTTTAAGAAACCATAAGAAAATTATGTTTGCTTTAAAATTTGAGATCACATAGACAGTATTTTACGTAGGATATGGGCAGTTCCCATGAGCACTATCTTTTGGACTTCAGCCATTTTGGGGTTTCCTGGTATCT
>NC_068989.1:47293980-47294645 GCF_001194135.2 Octopus bimaculoides | reverse complement strand
ATTATTATTATTATTATTATTATTATTATTATTATTATTATTATTATTATTATTATTATTATTATTATTATTATTATTATTATTATTATTATTACTATTATTACTATTAATTGTTATTATTATTATCATAATCATCATCATCATCATCATCATCATCATCATTATTATTATTATTATTATTATTATTATTATTATTAGTGACCGAGACCTCTGGCGATATGCCGTGCTTGAAAAGACCAGTCAAGCCAAGTGAAATCGTAGTCGTAGACGATGATGGCGTCACGTAACTGGCACCTGTGCCGGTGGCACGTAAAAAGTACCATTCGTGCACTGAACCACACGGAAGCATATGGCCGCTGCTGGTGTCACGTTACTGTCACTCGTGTCTGTGGTACGTAAAAAACACCATTTGAACGCCGGGCCTCACGGAGGACCATGCGGCCGATGCTGGTGTCGCGTAACTGTCACTCGTGCCGGTGTTACGTAAAAGCACCCATTACACACTCGGAGTGATTGGCGTTAGGAAGAGCATCGAACCGTAGAAACCATACCACATCAGACTGGAGTCTGGTGCAGTCTCTCAGCTTACCAGCCCTGGTCAAATCATCCAGATCATGACAGCATCGGCAACGGATGTTAAATATTTGACGATGATGGTGATGATG
>NC_068989.1:47288050-47292918 GCF_001194135.2 Octopus bimaculoides | reverse complement strand
ATATCATGGAGGAGAGAGAAGTGAGGTGGGAGAGACAAGAGGAAAGAGACTGACAGACAGAAAAGAACCCAGAGAAAATTAAATTAATGTTTATGTGTTTCCTGCTGCAAAATTTTGATTCATTTTTTTTTTTAACGTACCATTATCAAAGAGACGCAGTCACTAAATGAATTATATATTTTCTTTATTTCCTTACATATCATTATACCACACTCATCACAGTCATGTAGCCAGTTCATTTGATAGCTAGCATTTTACAAAATCTCTAATCTTTGTCAATTAGATGAATATTAAATTTCAAACTTGTTGATGTTTCATGATTCCATTATTCATATTTGTTTTATATAATTCTGTAGTATTTTGGGGCGAATATCTTTATATGTATAATTTGATTTTTTTAGAATCATAATGCTATATTGTACTCTGTTATCACGCGAGGTATAGCAAGGTTGTCTGCCCTAACTCTGATTTTTACGGTGGTTTATAGGTCAATCAACGCAAACAGATGTAGTGTCATAGAAATGTAACGTTTGGATATACTTTTCCCCATTAACACCATTATTGCACTTGAGGCTCACATAATTTATCCATTCACTGAAAATGATAATTATGCCTAAATCAAATATCAATATAGAAGCTGACAAGAGAAAAATATTGCTCCGTTATTAATACATGTGTTCTGATATTTTTTCTCATTTCGCAATGGCATTTTTTGATTTTGTTTATCAGTGAAGGTTTTTCTATGCCTTGGTGATAACGAGGAAGGGCAATGAGCATATTTAAAAACAGAATTCCAAGACTGTAGAATGAAAGGAAAGACGAAATCATAGGCCTTGGTTTCCAGAATATACGTGATGTGATTACACTGATACGTATATGCGCTGATCATTGGTACCAAGGTCTATTGCATCAGTCATAAAATAGGCCCTTATATCATTCCTCATTCCCTTATATCATTTCCTAAACGCAAAGTTTAGTAAAATAGATCAAACACAGTTCTTTGATATCTATGATGGCTGAAATATTCGAGCGAGGTATCTGAATCCTATATCTGCATCAAGTTTGGTATACCTATTGGTGAGAACTTCAATATTCTGCCAGGCTTCAAGCTAGACACAGGTTCCGAAACTGCATACGTGATTCTCTCTTAGTCGAGTGTCTGTTTAAGACGGAAGATATTCAGCGTGGTCAATCAAGAGTTAAATATGTGAAAATGTGAAAAATGTTCATGAACCCATTCACATGTGTGCGTGTGTTGTATGTATTATATAATGTTATATATAATAGCATGTATGATGGGTCCCGCAAAGGGATGAAAGCATTAAATTGTTTTTATCCAAATCTGTATACCACTTCAGTCTATACACACCCACATACACGTGTGTGTGTATATATAGATAGATAGATTACAAGGTTTGGAGGTGATGTACAAGAATTTATATATATATATATATGTGTGTATAAATGATATATATTTAATGATATGTGTGTATGTATGCATAGTGTTATATACACATATCTTGGTGAGAGAATATGGAAGTTAGGCCGATACTTAATTCTTAACTCCTAATCCCCCCCTCTCGGCAGTGGCGCTGTTGGAGACGGAGTTAATAACGGACGCATTCCTCAGACTGAGAGGTGTGGAAACCGCTTCGGTTAAAAACACAAATAACGGTGCCCCAAACAACATTAACGCCATAACAGCGATTCTCATTCATATGTTGCTTAGAAAGAAATACGTCCATCTGAAAAGCATTTTTATTTATTTATTTATTTTTTGTTACTCCTTTATTTGTTTCTCTCAGTGGACTGCGGCCATGCTACGGCACCGCCTGAATGGGTTTAGTCGAAAAATCGACCCCAGTAACTTGACTTATTTTTTTTAAAGGGCCTGATACTTATTCTATCGGGTCCAGGTTCTTTTTTTTTGCCGAACCGCTAGATAGCGGAGACGTAAACAAACGAACACCGGTTGTCCAGCGGTAGTGGGAACACACGTGCGCGCGCATACACACATACACACAGGGCTTCTCTCAATTTCCGTGTTTCAAATCCACTCACAGGTTTTCGTCGGCCCGGTTACTACACTTGCCCCATGGTTCCACGGTGTGGGACTGAACCCAAAACCACGTGGTTGGGAAAACAAGCTTCTTCTCAATCACAACATTACGGCCACGCCTGCCCCTATGCCTGTCTGTTTGTTTATATTGAAGTGATGTTTAGCTGCTGTTTCTAGCAGGTCGAGTGATGTGATGACGAGGATGTTTGAGCTTGATATCTTCGCTACGGCCCCGTCACCATGGAAACGGTTATATTAGTAGTAGTAGTGGTGATGTGATCTGGCGAACGACACCTCGCACATGCAGTGGCAATACATTGGTTTTACATTTTGGCACAAGACTAACAATCTTGGGGGTGGGGCTAAGTCGATTACATCGACCTCAATGAAAGGAAAACTCGATCTTCACAGAATTTGGACACTGAACGTAAAGACGGAGGAAATGGCGCTAACCATTTTGCCCGGCGTGCTAACGATTCTGCCAGCTGGTGGCCTCGTCGAGCAATACATTACATCTTTCATATTATAAAATTTTGTAATGCAGCTAGCCAGTAGATTCTTACATATCACATTCCTACGAAGTTTGTCCTACGCATCTTGAAGCACTACCTTATCTTTCCGCTATTTCCAAAATTGAAATTGAAACCGTGTAGGTGTTGCTTTCAGGCGATATATGAAATTCAAGCTGGATCGTAGACGGCATTTAGACGGCCTTCAAAAAGAAAACAAGCTTAGATCGTTGTATATATTCCTAAGAGGGTCATTTTAAATGTATGGTGCTGGAGTAGAAATAATATGTGAAATGTATTATTTACCGAAGTATTGGTGTAAATTTTTTATGCAACACCCGAAAAATTTCTGAAATTAATTCATGTTTGCATAGAAACGGTTAGATCAAGACATCAGTTTAACTACAAACCACAGATTCGATTTGAATTCTTGCTCTGTTACCGCATACGATCATACAATGGCCAGACGGCTACTGTATGCGTTAGCAGAGCCTTTTGTTGATAGGTCTCGAAACTGAGATATATGTCTCTTTTCCTTCTACTAGTACCAGAGCCTTTGAAGAGATTAATAACCGCTCTCTCATCTCTCAGTTAGCAACTTAAACGCTAGTTCGTATCAGTTTCTATGTAGCTAAGTATAACTGTATTGTGATTTCAGTGACGAGTTACAAACATGACGTACAATGGGCGCAGTGAAATAAGAGATATCCGTGTAATACAAGACACAAACATTAGATTGTAAGTACCTTTGCAATACGTTTCTGTTCTTTCATTAACTCAGTTACGTATGAAGTGTCACGGTTGGGTTCAAACAAAGGCTTGAAACATGTCTAGTTAATTATCAAACCAGCATGGTGTGTCTGTGTTGTGCATTTAAAATTGATTGATTACGAGACTATATTAAAGTTCTCACAAACAATGCTCATGAAATAATTATTCTATACGAGAATAAAAATAATCAGATAGGGGAGGCCTGCAGCGCAATTACGACTGAAAGTTGAATGGCCTCTAGCTTAACCCGTACAGACAATCGTTCAGTTATAGCATTATAGAAGAATGGTGTTCTTCGAGACCAGACATTGTCCTGGAGAACGGTTGGAAATGTATACTTATATGGTTAATGTTTTTGTAAGTGTGTATGTGTGTGCGTGTGTTTGTATGCGTGTA
Source organism: Octopus bimaculoides (assembly GCF_001194135.2). Taxonomy (NCBI): domain Eukaryota; kingdom Metazoa; phylum Mollusca; class Cephalopoda; order Octopoda; family Octopodidae; genus Octopus; species Octopus bimaculoides. The sequence goes on along the minus strand of NC_068989.1, from coordinate 47,289,183 downwards.
TATGTCTGTATGTTCGTATGTGTGTATGTGTGTGTATGTGCATATGTGTGTGTATATGTGTGAATGTGTGTGAAGGCTGGTGGCTTAAATGTTAGGGTGTTCGGCTCGTGATTGTAAAGGCCGTGAGTTCTAGACCCGACGGCGAGTTGTGTCCATGAGCAAGACACTTTATTTCACGTTTACTCCAATCCACTCAGCTGGCAAAAATGGGTAGTACCTGTAATTCAAAGGTCCAACCTTTTCATATTCTGTGTCACGCTTAATCTCCCTAAGAACTATGTTAATTGTACTCGTACCCGTGGGGTGCTCAGCCACTTCCATAAGCAGTATGCTTCGTTGATCAGATCAACTGGAAACCTTGTCGTCGTAACGGATGAATTGCCACTATAAGAGATAGCTAGCTAGATAGATAGGTAGGTAGGTAGATAGGTAGATAGATAGATAGATAGATAGATAGATAGATAGATAGATAAATAGATAGATAGATAGATAGATAGATAGATAGATAGATAGAGAGAGAGAGAGAGACAGATAGCTACAGAGAGAGACAGGAGGAGACAAACAGACAGTCAGACAGGTAGATAGATATTTAGATAGATAGACAGACAGACAGACAGACAGACAGACAGACATACAGACAGACAGACAGACAGACAGACAGACAGACAGATAGATAGATAGATAGATAGTAAAATACGCCCAACATACAACCGACAGGACCATAGTTCAAATATGGTCTGAATGCAATTGTTGAACAGAGGGGATAGAGTCTACACAAAAAGTCTGTAACTCCTGGTGGAGGAGTAGCTGCGATGCTCTGAAATACAAAAGAGTTACATGGGGGTAGAGAGTGAGGAACAGAAAGGAAATCAACCGGTACTGAATTACTTCTTTATGCCGAAAGGTAAAGCTGATCGGAGGGAGATTTTGAGTATAGAACGAAGTGAGACACAATGTACGGCAACTATCGCGCTAACGCCAATAATCAATCAATCAATCAATCAATCTATCTATCTATCTATCTATCTATCTATCTATCTATCTATCTATCTGTCTGTCTATCTATCTATTGATCTATCTATCATCGTTCTCTCTCTCTTTCTCTCTCTCTCTCTCTCTCTCTCTCTCTCTCT
>NC_068989.1:47287870-47288040 GCF_001194135.2 Octopus bimaculoides | reverse complement strand
CTCTCTCTCTCTCTCTCTCTCTCTCTCTCTCTCTCTCTCTCCATACAAACACGAATACATGTGTGTGTATGTGTGTGTGTTTATGTTTGTACATATATGTGTATGTATGTGTATATTTATATATATATATATATATATATATATATATATATATATATATATATATATAT
>NC_068989.1:47286552-47287805 GCF_001194135.2 Octopus bimaculoides | reverse complement strand
TGTGTGTGTGTGTGTGTGTGTGTGTGTGTGTGTGTGTGTGTGTGTGTGTGTGTGTGTGTATGTGAGTGTGTACAGAGTGTTCCGACATTAAACAATCGAAGTTTCGAGCTTTAATAACTATCAATAAATGTGATAAAATATGAAAATTATACATCATTATAAAAGTCTAGTGTGTTTTCTTTTTGTTTCAGAGTAGATAAATACTGATTTATAAATTAGATAATGGCTATAGACTGAAATACAATCATAACCTTCCATAAAGGAAGCGAAAGTAATACAGCTATAGCAAAAAAGCTTAAATTTAACCGAACAACAGTCTGGAAAATTGTCAAGAAGTTTCAAGAGTCTGGTTCGACTGCTGATTGACCTGCACGTGGCCGAAAAAGAAGTTTGCGGACCCCTCAGCTTATCAAACGTACCAGAGAATAGATACGGTGAAGTTCTATTCATTCCATCTGAAATCTCGCTGCCACAGCAAGAATAAACCGAACATTGATGTATCGAGTGCTGAAGAAACATCTCAGGAGCTCATCCCCCACCCCCGCTACAAGATGATTCGCCGTTATGAGGTCACGGAAGTTTATAAGGCCATGAGACTGGAGAAAAGTCGTCTTAGCTGAAGACACGCTGCCCAACCTAGTGTTCCCTGATGAAAGGAAATTTGCCCTTCAACAGAGAGTAAACCACCAGAATTACCACTTTGGAGTGTATCTGGTTTTGTCGGCGTCAAAATCCAGTCAGTTATGATTTGGGCAGCTGTGACAGCCACTGGAAGGTTTACACTCGTTTTGTGCCCTCGGGTGTTTAAATTAACACCCAGCGATAAATTGATGGCATTCTGAAAGCTGAACTATTTCCATGAGTGAATGAGCGCTTTCAAGGCGCTCCTTGGAGCCTCTAACAGGACTCTGTACCAAAGCAGAGCTTCAAACAGACACAACACTGGATTCAGAAGAGCATTCCGTCGTTCATAGGCCAGGATATGTGGCCCTCAAGAAGCTCCGATCTCAACCTGTTAAATTTGTCTGTTTTGGTCCATTTTAAAGATGAGGGTCTGAGCACTGCTCTTGCTTTGCTCAATGTTCTAAAGACAACGCTACGCAGGAATGGGTTTCGAATCCACAAGATCAGCTGCGCGCCGTCTGCACCTAGACTTACGGTTCTGATACGAAACAGAGGTGATTATATTGAACAAATGTGGTTTGAAACACAATTTTGTTTCCTTTACTATTGCATTGAAATATATATATATA
>NC_068989.1:47285265-47286138 GCF_001194135.2 Octopus bimaculoides | reverse complement strand
ATATATATATATATATATATATATATATACATATACGTATCTATATGTATATATATACATATATACAAATATATGCATATATATGCATATATATGCATATATATATATATATATAATATATAGATAGGTCGATAGATAGATAGATGTTTATACATATATGTATATATAGGACGTTAGATATATATGCATTCATAACTACATATGCATATGTGTGTGTTTGTATGTGCGTATGTATATACACACATACAAGCACATAGCCACATGTACACGTACGTACACATATGCACACACACGCACATACACATACAAACACATAAACACAGAGCGACCGAACTCATCCACTTTTTCCCGTCCCCCTCGCGAAGACTAAACTATCTGTTTTTTTTCTTTCTTTTCCTGCAATAAATCTCAAGAAGAGATTTATACAGTTTCTACCGTCACTGAAGATGTCACAAATAAAGTTTATAGAATCGTATTGCGAAAATTCTGCCAAGCCTTGGCATGAGACCACATGGTGTTTTTTTTTTTTTTCGTTTTTCTTTCGTTAATTTGAACAGCATCTTTTATCATTTACTTCTTTCAGTCATTTGCTTTCAGCTATGTTGTAGCATCGCATCGAAGTTTTAGTCGAACAAATCAACCCAGTTCTTTTTTATTTTTTTTAAGCCTAGTAGTATCGGTTTCCTGTGTGGAACTGCTAGATTATCGTGACGTAAACACTCCAACACCGGTTGTCGAGCGGTGTTGACGGAGAAACATAGATACAAACACAAACACGCACACATATATGTGTATATATATATATATATATATATATATATATATATATGTGTGTGTGTGTGTGTGTGTGTGTGTGTGTGTGTGTGTGTGTGT
>NC_068989.1:47282601-47285052 GCF_001194135.2 Octopus bimaculoides | reverse complement strand
TATATATATATATATATATATATATATATATATATATATATATATGGGTGTTGAAACAATTAATAAATCGCTCAGATATAGATGTGACATATCTTGATATTGCAAAGTTCTTTGATAAGGTTGATCATGAGATGATATGTCACAAACTACGGAGACTCGGCCTAACTGGAAAAATTGGAGAGTGGTTGCATGACTTCTTGAAAGACAGAAGCCAGGCTGTAGCAGTTAATGGAGACCTCTCCACATTGACATTAATAGAAAGTAGAGTGCCTCAGGGAACTGTATTAGGGCCATTAGTGTTCACGGTGGCTCTTTCAGCTATGCCGACGACCGAAAAGTAGGACAAGCAGTCAAGGAACCTTCTGATGCTAATTTTTTACAGAAAGACCTAGATGACATATATAAATGGGCTGGGGACTACAATATGAAATTTAATGCAGGCAAATTCCAAGCCCTCCACTACCAGCTAATTGGTGCTCAGAAGTCACAACAACGATACTTTGGACCAAAAGGAGGGGGAATCCTAGAATCACATTCGGTGCGTGCTCTTGGGATTGATATGAGCAACGATGCCTCACTTCACATGCATGTCAACAAGACGATGGCAGTGTGAAGCCGAATGGCCGGATGGATTCTGAGAACCTTCATAACAAGGGACCAGGAAACTATGTTGGTCCTATGGAGGACAATTGTCCTCCAGTCGTCTTGACTACTGCTCTCAATTATGGACACCCTACACTGTAGGATTAATAGCAGAACTTGAGGCGGTTCAGCAACACTACACGAGAAAGATTGCATCAATGGAACAACTGAGCTACTGGGAGAGACTGAAAGAGCTACGACTCTACTCCCTGGATCGAAGACGGGAAAGGTACGCAGTGATATATGTATGCATGATACTGGAGGGGCTGGTACCAAACTTTGGAATTGAGAGTTATACAAGACCTCAAAATGGACGTCACTCCATTGTTCTAAAAGACCCAGCTATCTCATCTAGGGCGTGGTCCATGTACTGCAATAGCTTGGAATTCAAGGGCCCACAGATATTGAACTCCTTGCCAAAACATCTGAGGGATCTCCATGGAGTGGGAGTAGATGTTTTCAAGAAACAGCGTGACCTCTGACTATCCAAGATCCCAGATGAACAAATATGAGGCCAGCGATATCGAACTCCCTCCTTCACCAAAAGCCAAACCCATAGAATTAACCTATTAAAAGGTGATAATAATGGCGGTACCTCAGCATGGCCTCAAGGCTGAAATATATAGAAGAATAAAAGAAAAGAATATATGTATGTATGTACACTAGCTTAGCCAATATTGGCTATGTCAGGGTCGATTTTTAAAACATCAGTTCTTTAAAATATTACTTGATAATGCTGCATTGCATATTATGATGTAATCTTTTATCATTACATTAACTGAAATTCTCTCGTAACAACACGTGAATTTTGTTTAATTTTTACGCCTAGGCCATACCAAGAACCCACCTCTGAATCGGATCTATGGTCATAAATTGGATTTGGTACTTGCATATACATGTAATTCCACCAAGACTTAGTCTCTTCAAAGTTGTTTGTTTTACTGCGAGCTCTATGCTTGCTATTGTATCTAGCTATTTCTGGTGTCCTACGGGTTGATTCTACGCTTTGATTCTTAAGGAACCTCATAGCAAAATTACATAACGCACAGCTCACTATATTTCGACATTTCTGGCAAATCAATTTGCACAAGAAAAACGGTGCCCCAGCATGGCCGCAGTACATGAGTTGAAACTAGTTCAATTCAATTCAATTCAATGGCAAGAAGAATACTAAAGTGAGGTGGGGTGGAGGCTGGCGGTGCGCAGTGATGCTGTCAAGAAGTAGGCCCCGAAACGGCGCGCATTCTCTCCTAATGAGTTCATAAGCTTGCTAGCATCCGGTATGCGGATCTTTCAACTGTTACCACTTGCATCTGCAAGTTGTTTGCAAAAAAATCTATGTACTTATCCGTGTACACATATACACATATATACACACATATCTATGTATATATATATATATTATACCTGTGGAACAGTTCATCCTCATACATCTTTCACTGTCAACTTTTTTTGTCTGTCTTACTTTCTTTCTCTCTCTCTCTCTCTCTCTCTCTCTCTCTCTCTCTCCATTTTTGTTCTCCCCATCCTTGTCTGTTGAAGAGTGTAGGCTCGAAATATCGGGCACTATTCCATTTTTCCCGAGCGTCGATCTAGTACACCAGCTTGTTATTGCCTCACTGGTCTCTGCTTTTATTCTGTACATTTGAAACGTCTGTCTATCTGTGTGCGTGCGTGCGCATGTGTGTGTGCCCCAGCTTGACCGCAGATTTCGAACTAAAACTAGTTCAAGACTTAAAGAGTAGAAACGTACAATATATATAATAATATATATATATTAAATCTTTTATTAGCCACAAGAGCTTACAT
>NC_068989.1:47280835-47282424 GCF_001194135.2 Octopus bimaculoides | reverse complement strand
TATATATATATATAATATACATATTTGTACATATAAGTGTATATATTTGTATATGTACAGTAGATATATATATATATGTCTGTATATGTATATATATGTGTGTGTGTGAATGTTTATATACATCTATATATGTATCAGTGTATCTATTTACCTATCTATCTATTTATCTATCTATCTATATACGTATATATTTCTCTCTGTATATTCTTCCATTCTTTTATTCTTTTACTCGTTTCAGCCATGCAATTTCGGTCATGCTGGAGCACCACCGTGGTCGTTTTGATTCCCACAGTCTGGGGCGTTTCACATCACTACTCCTGTATGTAACTTTATCCCTAATATTGACCCATTTGGTGCATGAGGGATTTTTTTCTACGCTGTCCTCGTCTGCTTATCATGTCAGGCAGTTGCTTCATCCAGTATTATGGTGAGGAGCATGTCTACATCCTTTTTGAAGACATCTATTTCCACCTTAAGCAGATTTCTTAATTTTTGTGCCAGAACATTGAAGAGCTATGGGCCTTTATACCCTATACTATTGCAGTACATGGTCCCGAATTTAGATGTAGTGGACGGCACCTTTGGTACAATACAATGGTGGCCAGTTCTGGCATTTGTATAACACTCAATGCCGGAATTAGGTACTCGCTCTTCTATGATTTTACATAAGTATATTATTGCATATCTCACACGCCTTCGTTCCAGGGAGTTAAGTGTTGCAGTTTTCTCAACCTTTCCCTGTAGCTAATCCACCGCATCGTTTCAATCACTTTAGTCAAGTGGCGCTGGGCTGCTTCAAGCTCCGCTGTTAGTTTGGCGCTATATGGGAGCAGTAGTCCACGCGGCTGAGAACAAAGGTTCTCCACAGGGTCAACATAGTTTCTTGGTCTCCTGTCTTGAAGGACCTCAGTATCCATCCTGCCAGTTGTCTGTGCTTTGCTGCCATCTTGCTAATGTGCATATAAAATGATGCGTCATTGCACACGCTGATCCCCAAGTCTTTCATTACTTATGAATCCGGCATTGTAGTGCCTTCGCGTATATACAAACTGTATATGCAGACTGTAGTGGATTCCGTTCATGAGTTGATAGAGCATATTGTTTATTTCGGCCCACTTGCATATCGAATTCAGGTCCCGTTGTAAGCTTGCGACGTCATCACGGTTTTTTATTGCTTGCGATAATTTTGTATTATCGGAAAAGCTAGTAACAGTAGCTGTCCGTGTGACTGTGGCTATGTCTAAGAGGGCTGTTATCAACAATAATGGCCCCAGAACAGTTCCCTGGAGGACGCCACTTGGGATTTAAGTTTCCAAATTTATATATATTTAGTTTTAGGGAAAAGAACCAAGGTCCATGACCTCATCGATGAAAATCCACTGTCACATATTTTTACATATATATATATATGTACATATATATATATATATGTATGTATTTATAAATATATATATATATGTGTGTCTGTGTGTGTGTATGTGTGTATGTGTGTCACATTTAATTTTAATTTTTAATAAATTGATTTTAATTAAGTTTTTACCTGTAATTTTGGAATTTTAGCCCTAATACTTTTATTTAATAAATATATG
>NC_068989.1:47279994-47280780 GCF_001194135.2 Octopus bimaculoides | reverse complement strand
TATATATATATATATATATCTATGTATATGTATGTATGTACGTATCTATACATAAACATGGACATATGCATGGTGCATGCGTACATACTATTAAAGAAATAATCATGTGATTATAACCATTTTTCATTGCAGAGGTATAGGTGATTCTCAATAACATTCGAAAGTCAGGCCTTTTACCCGCTAACCTGCGACCTTTGTATTCAGGAAAGTTATAAGAATTTTGGGGAGCATTTTTTTCTTCGGCATCAAACAAATTTTAGATGCTATATTTAAAATACGTCATCAGGTTTGTAGATGAGAGTGAACGGAAGTGGTGCGATATACTAGAATGTACATCAAACAGCTACTTTGGCGGACATGAAATATTTTAGTCAATGATAATAGAAGAGATCGATTTTACTACGACTATAGTGCGTCTGTTTTTAGGCATGTATGAATATACATATGTTTCTATGTATGTATGTACTCATGCCTGTATGAATGTAAGCATGTACGTACGTTGATAGATGTATGTGTATATGTGTGTGTATATATACTGGTAACGATCTGTAAATATTTGTGTATTGCACATGTGTATGCATATTACACATGTGATCTATGCTACATGGTTTATTTTCTTACATATACAGACGCGGTCAAGTACAAAATAGACATATGTACTCATAAATATCGTACCTTACCATAAACTTGCATACAGAAAAATAGAAACAGACATATATATATATATATATGTATATATATATATATATATATACACATATACGCACCTCACTGTATATATTTACA
>NC_068989.1:47276473-47279757 GCF_001194135.2 Octopus bimaculoides | reverse complement strand
ATATATATACACATATATATGCACACATCCATACATATATATATATGTCTGTAATGCTTATATATATATATGTATATGTATATATATATATATATATATACACATATACGCACCTCACTGTATATATTTACATACATACATGTGTGTGAGTGTGTGCGTGTGTGTGTGTGTGTGTGTTTGAGTGTGTGTGTGTACGTGTTTGAGTAATGGTATGTGTATATATCTACATATACATCCATACACACACATATGTACATACTTATATATACACATATACTCTCCCTTCGTCGGCCAATACAACAGTTCGCATCATCAAACGGATAGCGGAACCATAGCAAATTGTTATGTAAGTCTGTTTTAGTCAGGTAATAATATCATTGTGCCAACAGAAAATCACTCTTTCTATCGATCGCCAGCGATCAATTGCTATTTGAAAGCAATTTCCGCGAAAGAATTATCTAAATAGTGATAGCTGTGATAACCATATCAATTACATAGCTTCTGCGACTCGAAATTTTTAGTAACATAATGTAATAAATAAGTCTACTGCGTAGATTTAGGATTTTTACCTTTTTTTATTATTTTTTGGTTTGTTTTCACTAAGTATACTTGCATAGTTGTTTGAGAACAAGTAATTAAACATACACGCCTATGTATGTGCATGCTTAATATATATATATATGTGTGTGTGCGTGCGTGTGTGTGTGTGTGTTTGTGTGTGCGGTGCGTGTATATATGTCTATGCATATATTTGTCTATGTATGTCTATGCATATATTTAGTATATCCGTAGACATACGCACATAATGCATCTATGTGTATGTGTAAGTGTGTGCGTGTGTGTTCACATATATACATAAATATGTGCCGACTCACATACATTACACACTTACACACACGCACACACGTATATATATATATATACATACATGCCTACATACACATACATACACATACATACATACATACATACATACATACAAACATACAAGCATAACGAACGCACTCGTACACAACAACACGCCTACAGGAACACGATCATACATAAATATACAGAAAAATTTTCGAAACATATTCGATGATGTGATTTCATTTTGGTGGTGTGTCAAATAATATATAGGCAACAGACCCACCACTACCCGCAACCCTTGCGTCTCGCTGAATATAATTAAAATTAAGTTGCCTAGTTTTGTTTTAATATTTTACATAGAGAAGGAAGGTGATATTGTCTTAACGAGCCCTTATCAACGCGCTCAGACGGGTGTGGTGGTTATAGTTAATGTTCTCATTTAATTTCTATAAATTTATGCATTGCAGGTTTAGAGTTACAGGGTTGTTATGGTTTAAGGTGATGAAAAAAGGCGGGGTGAGTTATTAATGTGAGGTCTCTTGGATGAGAAATGCTCTATGAATAACGTCAGCCCGAAAGATGGATAGATTATTTGAAAGACGAAAGTCTTAAAGTTCAGAGGAGCGCATCAATTTTATTTTATTAGCAGTAGGTCTGAGAATAGTGAAACGATAGAATGAAGAGGGCGCGGTGCAGGAATGGCTGTGTAGTTAAGAAACTCGTTTTGCAACCAGGTCGTTTCTAGTTCTATCCCACCGCGTAGCACTTCGAGCAAGGACCTTCTACTATAGTTTCCGACCGACAAGTGCTTTGGAAGTAAACTTGGTAGCCGAACAGAGTATGAAAACAGTTCGTATATCTCTATCTCTATCTATCTTGCTCTCTCTCTCTCTCTCTCTCTCTCTCTCTCTCTCTCTCTCTCTCTCTCTCTCTCTCTCTCTCTCTCTCTCTCTCTCTCCATCTCTTTCTCTCTTATGTGTGTATATATATATATATATATATGTATATATATATATTTATATATATATATATATATAGAGAGAGAGAGATATATATATATATATATATATATAGGCCTTTGTGTGTATTTCTGTTTCTATTTGTCCTCTTACAATCGCTTGACAATCGGTGTGAAAATTGCTTACGTTTCCCTAACTTAGCGCTTCGGTAACTGTTATATATAGAAGTAAGTGCCACAATTTTAAAATAAAGACTAGGGGTGATTTGGTCGATTAAACTGTTCGAGGAGGTGCTCAAACATGGCCGCAGTCCACAAAAGATGCAGCTGATTATGGTATCATAAACTCTCACCCACTCTAGGGTAATATTGAGGTTAAAATGCATTGTGGAATTTAATTTTGGTCTTTTATGTTCTCAGTTCAAATTCACGTGTCGCCGATTTTGACCTTTATAATTCCGAGGTCCCAAAATATAAGTATCAAGTGGATATATTCGACTGCAACTTTGTCTAAATCGTATGGCATTATAAAAAACTGATCATCGTATCAGCTCTAGGTGCTAAGGAATAACAATTCTGTTCATCGTTGTGTTATCGCTGTTGTGAGTTACTAAGCTTCCTCTTCTTTTTTTTTTTTTGTCAGAAACTAGAAATTTCTGAAGTGGATTGATAGAGCAAGATTTCAAAATGAGAACTTCAAGAACCGAAACAAATATATAAGCAGCTTCGATATTTAAGATATTCAGTGTTGAGATCAACCGTTTCTGTCTAACTTTACACGTACAGAAGTCAAGAGATGAAATATTCACAGGGTTGACGCTAGCTCTCCACAAAAGCTGAAGATGCAAAGATGCAGAGACTCTAATAAAATGCGATATATATATATATATATATATATATATATATATATATATATCACCCCTATATATATATATATATATAGTGTGTGTGTGTGTGTGTGTGTGTGTGTGTGTGTGTGTGTGTGTGTGTGTGTGTTTGTGTTTGTGAGTGTGTGTTGTTAAATAAATAGATACACACACATCCTTGCACTCACGCACAAATATATGTATAAACAACAAACAGGTGTATTAGTTTAGCACTCGGAAAGGTGTGAAAGACTTTTATGCTTTAGTGGCTAGCATTCTCTTCTGATGACCTCCTACACTTGCTGGCTTCCGGTATGCGGAGTTCTTGACTGGTAGCACTTGCATGTGCAAGTTGTTTGCAAGATATCTAAGCTGCATACCAACTGACCAAAATACTTCGTTAAAAAGAGCGGGATAAATGCTAACCAAGTTGGCACACTCACTAAACCGTGACATGTAAGCCGCCTACTGACTGCTCGAAATACAATTCGAACTTAGTTGCTGCGTTCACCAAACCATGACATCTGAGCCACATACTGATTGGTGAATTTGCAGTTTGTAAGATTCAGCCTGTTGGAGCCTATCAGAAAGTATCTAAAATACAAATCTAA
>NC_068989.1:47271743-47276029 GCF_001194135.2 Octopus bimaculoides | reverse complement strand
TACTACTACTACTACTACTACTACTACTACTACTACTACTACTACTACTACTACTACTACTACTACTACTACTACTACTACTTAAACCTGATGATCGCGCAACGCATGAAAGTACAAATGTTATCACAATAAATATATAATATACTATTATCATAATCCTATAAAATTATAGAAATTGTAAATAATAAAACGTGAAAATGTTGAAATTTCATTGATTAATACTGTTATAAAGATACATACATATTGTCATACATACATCCATACATCCATGCATATATATAAATATATATATATGCATGTATGTATGACAATAAATATGGGAGAACGTACAAAAAAACAACAACAGACGAGGACAGGTGATGTAAATAATAAAAGGATGTATTAGTATGACACTCGGGAATACGGAAAGTCTTTGACGCTTCGAGCTACGCTCTTCAACAGAAAGAATACGGAGACAAGGAGAAAAACATGGAGAAAAAAAATTGAATAGTGTTCAGTCAATGGTCAATCATATATATGTACATTATTTACATTTGACGGATATTTGTCCCCATCAAACGGCTATGAGTGGAATGAAAAACACTCTGAAGGATGTAGCCTGAGATATCACTGCGAACCTCCTTAATCCGTGTCTCCAAGCCTTCCAGTGTACGAACTTTTGTCTGGCACACCTCTTTTGTGTAACCCCAGTAAAAATCACATGGAGTGAGATCTGAACTTCTTGGATTTCTGCATTTCTGCGGTCACACTCTTTAGGTTTTGGCTCCTGCACGCAATGGGCTTTCCACGGACGAAAATTCAATTCTTTATGCAACACCATACGTATTGTGTGTCTTGTTAGTCCACTTTCACGAGCTGCTTGATGTGTGTGTGTTGATTTTTGCGGGCTGCGATTAAACATTTCCTGCACTGTCGACACGTTTTCCGCTGATCGGGAGCGAGCTGCTATCCTAGCTGAACACTCAAGCGACCTGCCATCTGGAAAATAAGAAATAAGAAATAAGACAGCAAGACAATAAGAAAATAAGAAATTCCCATTAGTTTATCTGTTTAAAAATGTTTTCGCCAACCTACTCTCATTTAGTGACAAGTTATAGTTCTCCTTTTTGGTGAAACATTGCAAACTGCTGTTTAAATTAATTGTGTGTGTGTGTGTGTGTGTGTGTGTGTGTGTGTGTGTGTGTGTGTGTGTGTGTGTGTGTGTGTGTGTGTGTGTGTGTGTGTGTGTGTGTGCATGTGTGTGCATGTGTGGGTGTGTGTGTGCGTGTGTGCGTGTGTGCGTGTGTGTGTTCATTTAAAAGCCTCTGTAAAAAATTACTTGATACAGTTACAATAATTAATGTTTCCGGATTCAGTCCCACTACGTGGCATCTTTGGCAAGTGTCTTCTATTATAGCCTCAGGCCGACCAAAACTTTGTAAGTGGATTTGGTGGACGGAAGCTGAAAGAAGCCCGTCGTATATATTATGCGACAGGCTTATGTATATATATGTGTGTGTGTGTGTGTTTGACCCCCACCACCGCTTGACAACCGGTATTGGTTTGTTTATGTCTCTTAACTTAGTGGTTCGTCAAATAGGAAAAAAACATTTTGGTCGAATCATTCAACTAAAAGTTCTTTAAGTACTTATTCTTTTTCTGCCGAATCGCTAAGTTAAGGGACGTAAACAAACCAACACCTAAATATATATCTACTCTATACTGTTTTCTTCCCCTCTTTCTCTCATACCCGTTTTCTCCCCTCCCTCCTTCACCGCTTTCTATCTGTCTCTCTCTCGCTTCTTTCTCTCTCTCTTCCTCTCTTGTTTCTCACACGTGACCATCGTCCATTTTTCTTTTCCCCACTTGACCATCGTCCATTTTCCTTTTCCCCACGTGACCATCTTTCTTTTCCTGCAGCGACGTTAAAAAGAACGGACGTGTTTTTTTTCTCTCTCTCTTTTCTATCTTTTCTCTCTTCAAAAAAAATGTCTCTCCCAGCATTCACTATTTTCATCCCGTTCTGATCTAACGACGCGCCATGCATGTTTCCGTCCGGTTTCCTTGTATATCTCCACTGTCATTTTTTTGTTCGCAACTTTGACTCTCCATAAATTCTAAAATAAAATTTAGAATTTATGAGAGCAACTGTCTCATGTTCCAAATGAGTAGATAGACAGCTCACAATTGATAAAGCGTCCTTTCTCTCTCTTTACCTGTCCTGTTTTCCATTTTTTTTCTCGTTGTCTACGTATTTCATGCTAATTGCACTGTTGGTGACGTCAGGTACCCATATATATGCATGTATACACACACACACACACACACATACACACACACACACACACACACACACACATACATACATACATACATACATACATACATACATACATATATATATATATATATATTTATATATACACACACACATATATATATATATATATATATATATAGTAAAAAAATAAAGCGAAAGTTCTCGATACAGTATATATTTGAAACAATGAGTAGGACAAACACTTCTATTAAGATTAAAATAAAACTTACCATTACCTTAGCATACAAAACGACCTACTGTGAACGCTTGCACGGCTGGAAAAGATCAGACCACCCACCTTCAGATGTACACGACATCAGAACTACTGTCGCACACGCCATCTGTTTCAGCTTTAGAACCACTCTTAAAAACCATATTTTAAAGTTTAATGATAAATTTTACAAACAAATAAAGGCCGGTGCTATTGGTGTAGGGATCGCTGGTGATGTTGCCAATCTCTTCATGGTATGGTAGGACGGATATTTTAAGCAGTACCTAGCGACCCGTATCATCTACTTAGCTATGTACTCTCGATACATCGACGGCATTAACCTCGTCCTGAAAAGTAATACCCATATGAGCCCTCTACTAAATAAAAAAAAACAGATGATGACAACTATACAACACATAGCTGACTCTATCCATAGCAGTATAAACGTTACTGTAGACTACTCCTCTAAACATTCCAGAAATAGATTACGTGTCCTAGATACTGAGCTGTGGATAGAAAATACTATGATTAACAGAACTGATAACCCCTGTTTACTCCACTCACACTACTATAAACCTATGGGTAATCCACTGGTAATTCGTAGTGACTTGGCGATGTCAAGTACTACGAAAAACAAAATCCTCCTGGCAGACTTAGATTAATGAGGAGCGTATCCCCACTATACCAACCACAAGAGAGACAACAACACATTCAGCACTACATATTCCGAATGCAACGTTCCGGTTACGCACAGTACGATAGAATCAGAGTGTACAAAGGAGCGAAAATGAGATTCGATCGCATTGTAAGAGATGATGAAAATGGCATATGCCCCCTATACCGCAACGAGTTCTGGAATAGGTTGGAGAGGGACACCAACAAAAGAAATAGAAATAATACTTGGCATGATAAGAAGTTCACAGTGTACTGTTTGTTGACGCTACACCTATCAATGAGTTAAGTAGGTCATTTAAGACAAACACTGTATACCAGATTAAGTGCCAGGAAGGGACTTGCGAGGTTATTCCGGAGTCCTATATTCGTGAGACATCTAGGAGCATCAATGAGAGGTTCAAAGAACACCTGGACAACTACACTGAGAAAAAACCCAAACCAGTTGAGCATTGGGGTTGATACAATTGATCTACCCACTTTCTCGGAATTGATGGATCTGAGCCAAATTTTTTTTATCAATGCTTGAGTTCTTAACCTCCCAGATCTGGTTTTTCAATGAGGAGTCAAAATATCGGAGGCAGTGATACCAATGGAGGGGTCAGGGAGGCGTAAATAAAATTTGGTAGTGTTAAAAGTGTTTAATCTACAATGGTACATTGTAACTTTATCTCAATTCAAGGATCTCCAATAACAGGGGCTATATGCTGGAGGGCTGTATGGTAAGTAGCTTGCTTCCCAACCACATGGTTCCGGATTCAGTCCCACTGCGTGGCACCTTGGACAAGTATCTTCTACTATAGCCTCCGGCCGACCAAAGCCTTGTGAGTGGATTTGGTAGACGGAAACTGAAAGAAGCCCGTCGTATATATGTATATATATATATATATATATATGTATGTGTGTTTGTGTGTCTGTGTTTGTCTCCCCACCATTGCTTGACAACCAATGCTGGTGTGTTTACGTCCCCGCAACTTAGCGGTTCGGCAAAAAGAGGCCGATAGAATAAGTACTAGGCTTAGAAAGAATAAGTCCTGGGGTCGATTTGTTCGACTAAAGGCGGTGCTCCAAAATGGCTGCAGTCAAATGACTGAAACAAGTAAA